>NC_056741.1:158714566-158986885 GCF_019279795.1 Protopterus annectens
TTTCTACACATGTGCCCAAACCACCATAATCTGTTCTCTTTGATATTTTCTGCAATTGGAGCTACTTTGGCTTCTACTCTTGTGTCCTCATTTCTTCCTCTGTCCCACAATGTGCATCCTACCACCTTTCGCAGTAACTTCATTTCCATCACCTCTAGCTTCGTCAACTGTTCTGCCTTTACTTCCCATGTTTCTGTACCATACAGTAGTACTGGTCACAGCACTGTTAGCTTCTTTGGCATTCTTCTGTCATAGTGTACACCTGATACTCTATGCCACTTGGCTGCAGCCCCTCTGATTCTAGCTTTGACCTCTTCATTCAGACTACCCTTCTCCTCAATAACCACTCCCAGATACTTGAAGCTGTTTACCTGTTCCACTATCTTCCCTTCTATCTCTATTCTCAGCTTCTTCTAATTTCCCCAATTTTCTGCCAGTACTACTGTCTTAGCTGTGCTTAGTTTCATCTCATGTGCTTTCAGATTTGCATTCCATTCTCATATCCTTTGTTAATGTTCTAGCTCAGAGTCTGCCTGCACTGCCACATCATCTGCATACAGCAGCTTTGATCTGTCCCCTCCAACCTGTTTTCTAATGTAGTCCATCACCAGTATAAACAGCAGTGGGCTCAGAACTGAACCCTGGTGTACACCCACTCCCACTGGGAACCCCCCTGTGAGGCCAAACACTGTTCGTACTTGAGTCACTGAGTCCTTGTACATAGCCTGCACCAGTTCTACCAATGTTTCTGGGACTTCAGACTACCACAATACTGCCCAGATCAGCTTTCTTGGGACCTTGTCATATGCTTTCCCCAAGTCTAGGAATGCCCAGTTGGACTCTCTCCTCATCTCTAGCTTCTTCTCAAGTATCTGTCTCAAAGCAACCATCAAGTCAATTGTGCTGCATCCTGATTTGAATCCAAACTGCTCATCTCCCATCTTACATTCTACTACTCTGTGCATCCGTTTATCAATCACCCTCTCCAGAACTTTCATGCAATGTAGTAGGAGTTTGATGCCTCTGTACTGCCCACAGTTGTGGATGTTTAGCAATAAAGGTAGTCTGGGATTTAATCCTTGTGTATATGATATATTTGGGAGGCATATAGGGATTCAAAAGATGGAAAAAGTGACTTTGCCAGTGCAAATGTTGTGTAAAGGGCTTGAGTGGAGCAACAGAAAAAGTCAAGTTACAGAAGAAAGTTTGAAAGCATGAAGGAGACAGCTAGAGGATAAGTGGTGGCTGTATGTGATAAGGTATGTAAGAGCAATGAGTGTGGCACACAGCTTGAAGGGTGCAGTATAATAGGTTGAGATGCATTAAAGAGAAAACAAGTGAAAACAATGAGTAAAAGAGTGATTTTAAGATGCTAGAGAAGGACAGATATTTGCTTAGAGGTCTGTGGGTAACAGGGTAAATGTAATAAATATATCAGAGTTTGCTTTGGGGATATGAAGGAGAAATTAAATGGAACGGAGAGGGAAAAGGTGTGGACCTGAGATCATAAGGCATAAAAAATGTGTTCAGAGGAAGAAGTGTTGTATTGAGCTAGATTAGGAAGCTTGATGAGATAAGAAAGAGGTATTGGCAATTTTATGGAGAGTCGATTAAGTGAATAAAGGGCAAGGGTATAGGAGAGTTTTGAGGTGACTGGTAGGTATGAGAAGGGAGAACTGGGTGGGGATGGTTTAAACTTAAAAACAGAGGTGATTTATAAATGTCTAACACAGAAAGTGGAAACAGTAACAATTGGGAATTTCAAAGAAATTTGAGTTTGAGAAGATAAAAGGGAGAAGTAGGATTTTGGGAAGATGTTTGGATGAAGGAAAGAAAGATGGTACTCAGTGAGGTTTTGGCATAGGTGGTGTCAAACAATAGTTAGTATAAGAAAAGAGCGGTGTTGGATGGATGATAAATGATGTTGATATGAACAGGTTGGGGCTGATCAGATACATATATGTTAGAATTGTAAGGAGGTGCAGAACATGTGGAAGGCATGTTTTTTATACACATTGGATGGTATATTAGAGGAAAAGTGAAAGAACTGAGATGGCTTGGGCCTTTTGTGTTTGTTGGCTAAAAGGAGAAAGAGTGAAGTAGAAGAAGAAAGAGAGGTATGAAGTTTTATTGATAGGAATGAAGAGGTGGATAGAACAAAGCTGAGAAACGGAAGAAATAAAGCCTTGAAGGGAGACTGAGATAAGAAGATGGATAAAGAAGATTTGCTTATGGCTTGGGAAGAATGTAAAATTGAAAAATATGGGAAAAAATCGGGAGATGGAAGAGAGTGATAAGAAGAAAATATAGAAAACCAGGAGAGAATTACAGTGATAGAGTAGATAGTAAGAGAGTGAGGGGAAATGAGACTAGTGGAAAGATAAGATTGCTTACAGAGTAGTTATTATTGTGTAGCTTTAAATTATTTATTTGCAGTAATTATGTAGTATTGAATAATGTGAATTGAAAAAGTTTAAATATTGATGTTGTAGAATAGTGCTTTAACTAAGTCAATTTGCATTTCAAGCAAATCATCTATTTGGTGCCCCTCTTCAAACATGGGAAAAATGTCTTTTGGAGTTAAGGACAGAAAAAAAAAAAGGTCAGATGCACTGACAAGAGTCTGATTGACACTGTATAAGAGCTGCTGACTGGTCTTTGACTTCCAAATCTGAGAGCAGTACTGTTATTGGAAACATTTGAAACAGAAACTTTTGTGAGTCCCTCAGCTTTATGCATGGCTGTGAGAGATGTTTCAGTAAATGTTAATTCCCACAATGTATCTCCAGCATTAGGTAATGCTTTGGAGAACCAATGAAGTACAGAATGTGCTCTTGCCCTCAAAATATGACTTTCAAGATTCACCACATACCTCCCTGGATTACATGAAAACAGACATGGAAGAACTCTCCAATCTTGTAGCCCAGGCAGGTATGACCCTAGCCCTGAGTAGCATCCTGCCATTGCCCAGAATGATACCGCAGTACAAGGACAAAATGATTGACTTCAACAATTGGCTAAGCTTTTGGTGTCATTCTAAGAGGATCCAGTATCTGTCTGCCTGGGACAACATGGTCAGCAGACCACAATGCTTTGCCAGAGATGGCCTGCACCTGTCACCCCTGGGATTCCGGATACTGGCAAAGGCTCTTGCCACCCCTATAGTGCCTTTTTTAGGCAAGGTTAAAATGACAAATTCACCACCATAACAGGAATAGGCAAGCAAAAACTGAGGGTAATGCTACTCAGTGGAAGAAGTCTAAATCTCAAAAGGCACTCACTCGAGGCACTCCTTAAAATGGAGAACATTGATATCTGTGCAGTGACTGAGACCTGGTTCAAGGCTCCAGAGAGCACCCCTGCATTACCAGGCTATAACTCATACTACACTTTTCAGCCATCTAACCTGGACCAGAACACCAAAGGCAGAGTTGTGTCCATATTCATTAAGGATATCCACATCTCCAGTTTAGTTGCTCAGCATAATGCAGTTGAGGTTATCCAAGTGCAAATAACTCTGGGCAAAACTCGAATCCAAATTGTAGCTTGCTACAGATCCCCCACCATGCCCCAGGATTCCCACTCCTCTTTTCTTGATATAGTGGAAAATATTAGGGTTCAATCAAACACCCTAATATTGGGCGATTTCAACTACCCCACCATTAGCTGGGAAAACTACTCCTGTACCAACACCTACGCTCAGCGCTTTCTGGAATTCATAAATTCCAATGCCTTGGATCAACTTATCCACACCCCCACCAGGGGCAACAGTATCATAGACCTAGTCATTACCAACATGAGTGACCGGTGTTCCACACCTGAAGTCAACTCCTCTTTGGTCAGATCTGACCATAAGCTAATCACCTTAGATAGCCACATCCTGCCCCCACCCCCCATTAAGGAAACCACAGCAAAAAAATTCTCCAAAGCCAACTTCATGCTTCTTAAGACAGAAGTGGTGAATTTCATGACACCCATGCAGATGGACAATACAGTTATGACTGCTGAATCCTACACAAATGCACTCCAGAAGCACTTACATGAGTGCATGGATCGTGCTATCTCAAACAGAACCAAGATGCTATCCTCCAAAAAAAGGAAGCCAATCTGGTGGTCTCCTGCCATAAACAAACTCTACAACAGAAGGAAGAAATTGTTGCAAAATATAAGATCCTCCAAAGCTAGCTATGAAAACAAGATTGCCACTGATTCTAAGGACAACCACAAAGCATTCTATAGCTATGTCAAGAATCTCAATGGCAACACCCAGATCTGCTCTGAGTTACAGCACAATGGCACAAAAATTATAGAACCAACTGATATTGCCAACATCCTGGCAGATAGCTTCAGTGCTAACTTTACCCCCCTCTACACCCCTAAAGGGCCCATATCTATACAGGAAGAATGCAGAGTCCCTGTAATCACAACTTCATGGGTAAAAGTAGCACTCTCTAAAGCCAAAAACACAGCATCCATGGGACCGGACAACATCCCAGGGTGTGTTTTACATGAACTTCAGAACGAACTGGCTCCCCACCTAATCACTATGTTCAATCATAGCCTCACATCAGGCTTTGTCCCCACTGAATGGCGCACAGCAACAGTTATCCCACTCCACAAAGGGGGAGCCACCACTGATCCTGAGAACTATTGCCCTATTTTTCTGACGAGCCTGGTCTACAAGGCCATGGAACGTATCTTCATGGAATTCATAAATAAAGACATTGGTAACCTCCAAACTCTGGACGCCACCCAGTTCGGGTTTGTGAAAGGCAGATATTGCCTCCTGAACCTGGTAGACTTCTTTGAGGCAGTCACCAAAGCCGTAGATGGGGGTAAGGTGGTTCACACAGCCTATCTTGACCTCGACAAGGCTTTTGCCACCATCCACCATTCTGGAATACTAGCTAAACTCAATAAACTAGGTAAAATCCCTATGTCACAAGATAGGTTGCCAACTGGCTCACTGACCGAACCCACACTGTAAAAGTTTCAGCCTCCAAATCTGACTTCAAACCAGTGACAAGTGGAGTACCACAGGGTTCAGTCCTGGGACCTCTCCTGTTTGGTGTCTACTTCTCTGAAGTACAGGCTAACATAGAAGGCCTCTGGCTAACAAAGTTCGCAGATGACTGCAAACTAAAAGCTATAGTTGAGTCCCCAAATGATGTGTACATCCTACAGAAGGGTCTCATTGAGACAGATGCCTGGTGTCAGAGCCATGGCCTCAGACCCAATGCCAAAAAGTGCATTGTTATCCCCTTTGGTAAAAACTCTGTACCCATGAACTACCACATAGGCGGCAGTCTTCTTAACACCGAATGTGTGATAAGAGACCTTGGGACCCAGGTGGACAGTAGTCTCTCCTTTGATAATCACATAGCCACAGTAGTCAGGAAATCCTTCTACATGGCGCACCTCATCACAAAAGGGTTCTCATCCAGGAAAAAAGAGGTCATTGTTCCCCTCTACTCGACACTCATTAGACCCATTATAGAGTACAAAGCCCCTTTTGGAATGTACCTCACAAGACATCTGCAGCAGCTGGAAAGGCCACAGAAGTACCTCACAAAGAGAATTACTGGCCTCAAACAGATGCCCTACACTGATCGTCTCAAAAAACTCCAGCTTTACTCTATAGCATATCGCCTACTCCGAGGTGATCTCTGCCTAACATATAAAGCTATGTCAAACCCAGAGCTATTGGACATGCTACACCTAAAGAAATCCCAATCCCTCCAAGCTACACACTCTAGGGACCTAAACCTTGACACCACAATAAACAGGACTTGCTGGAGGGATAGGTTCCTGCCCCAGAGACTTCCTATATTCTGGAACAAACTACCCATATATGTCAAGCAAAGTTCCTCATTAACACTCTTCAAGAAAAATCTTGATGAGTGGATGAGAAATAGAAAATACACCTCAGGGATCACTTCTGTGGCTCTGCTCAACAAGGGCAAAGGAAACTAACTTTCTTGGGTTGGCATAAGCCAGGGAACCTTGTTGGCTAGGCTTACTTGGGCCCTTGGGCCGATAGCCTAGTACCTACCTATGAACTTGTGAACCTATGTGGTAGGTGGATCAAATACTTTAAACTATCTATAAGTGTGTGTGTGTGTGTGTGTGTGTGTGTGTGTGTGTGTGTGTGTGTGTGTGTGTGTGTGTGTGTGTGTGTGTGTGCGCGCTCGTGTGTGTGTGCATGGCAATGTATTTCCATTCACTACTTGTCTCGTAAACTGTTTGGATGGCATTGGCTGTTTATAGTGTGACTACATGGGTCAGCAGCACTTAATGGATGGAAACCCAAACCCCCTGAAGAGAAAAAGGTAAAGGAATATAGCCTGCTACATAAAACAGCACGATAAAATGTAATGATGGCTATTATACTTCATAACAATACAACGTTAGGCATGAGCCACAAAAAAAAAAAAAAAAAAAAAAAATGTATATATATATATATATATATATATATATATATATATATATATATATATATATATATATATATAGTTTACCTTTATAATGTCGACTGCAAATTGCCGATCATGCACAACACGAACCATTTCCACGAATCCCATTCCACCGAAACCTCACAAGGCTGACAAAACATTGAAAGCCAACTTTTTCGACTGCACCATACCTACAAACAAGTGCTAACATGGTTCAAAAAGGGGGTGAGATTTTGCGGTTCGGAGTATCGTCATTCAAGGTTTTGTGAAGGCGCAGTTCGGAGTTCTCTATGGTGCTTAGACCAGTGTCCTTTACACACAGCTGTGTCAAAGGAGAATAAGGCAGTCACTGGCAAATGTAAAACCCATGGGTTTTTCATGTACCAGCTTACAATCAGACAGTCCAGGGTCTGACTTAATCGATTAAGTTAAGGGCTCTGTAGACACAAGGAACAGCATCCTTGTCTGATGTCATTACATTGGACAAAAGCAGGGTAGGTATTGGAGCTAGTTAAGTACCTTCCCATTGGGTTATTGCACATTACCTGGGAGACTGCAGTTTCACTGTGAGGGAAGCCAAATGCTGAAAGCTTGCTCAATAGCTATTTTCATTGTATGGAATCAAATGCCTTCTGAAAATCAATGAGAATCATGGTTAGAGGGTTATATGTTGTCTGTGCAACTGAAAGAAAATAATTAAAATGTGTAGCTGACCTGTGTTTGATTTTTTCTCTTGGTAGACACCAATGATGCGCAAGAATATCAGTTTCATTCTTTTTAAGGTCTTGGCAGACATCTTCACCACCACATCAAATAATAATATGGAGAAGTAATTATCCAGTTACGGGAAGTTTGAACACTCCTATAACAATGGGATATTTTTGCAGAGTTGTTTGATCTCCACTGTTTACTATTTCCCTGGACAAGTTAAGTAATCAAGTTATTATCGATTTGAGAAGTAATTTGTTTAACTCAGCCAAGACACTGCTGGGGCCTGGAACTTTACCATTTTGCATTGACGTTTAATGATTTTTTTTTTTATATCTCAGTGTATGAGATAGGGTCTTATAGACAAGCAATGTCTTCTGTCAGGGATAGGTTTAGTGATCTTATGAAGGTGAAAATGTCTGAGCAATCACTGGGGTATATATACTTACACAAGTCTCTGAAGGATAGGTGGATTGCTTTATGACATATAGTAAGGGTCCACTCCACCTTGATCTTATGTACAGCTGTCTGTGTCTTTCGTATTTTAATGGGTGTGCCAAAGACTGATCTAGTTTACTTTTTAGTGATAAGGATTGTAGGGCCACTCTTTCCAAATGCAACCAAGTCACACATGTTCCCTTCACACAGCAATATTTAATTTTTGTCTCCCAGTATTCATGATCAGCTCTTATACAACTGAATATGGATATGTGGTAAGCATAAAAGCTACCACATGTTGTCTTCTAGCTGGCATAAAATGCTGTGTCTTTTGCATGTAAAGTGGATTTAGTGGCTAGACACATTCGTATATTTTTAGAGACATCCAATATACAAAAGGAGATATACACATCAGACATGTTAATACAAAATATATCATCTGATTATTCAAGAAAATGCTAAGAGTCTACATCTGCAAAGATTAAGGGGTCTAATTTCTAGGATTTCATGGGCTATGAGCACATTGACATGGCAGCGGAAAACTCCACAGCTTTGTGATTGAAGAAGAGACACTGCATACAGGCAGTCTGATCCAGTTGTGGAAGTAAAGAGCCAGAAATAAAAAAAAGCATTCTAAACTGCTAACAGTGGACATGGAAGGGGACTTAACTGTATATTCTGAATCCACCAGACTTTAGCAGCCCCACCCATTCAACGGATCAAATTCCCTAATATAGTAATCAGTCCTATTCAGAGCCTTTGTATGTGTCTCATACCTGGAAAGTGAATGATCTGTAATAGCATCCTAGTCCTGCAATGTAGTCCTTTTATATGATGATCAGCACTTCCTCTGTTTCATTCAATTATACTTACTACTTGTAAATTGCAAACTTAGAATCTGCGTTATTTACACCAATCTTTGCATGTTTCCTTCATAACATCAGTTTATATGTAAACGAAAAAATACTTCACAAACTGAATAAACATAAAAAAGCAATCGATGTAAGAACACCACAAACTCTATTTATAAACGTTTTTTGTCCAGCACAGTGGCTGGACTTCTTCAGATAAAAGAATCAACTTCATCGACACTCTTAAATGTTTCAACAATCCAGTCATGTGGCCAATGTCTCAATTAAACCTCTTAACAATGTTCAATTAACACATCACTTGATAAAAGTTCTACCATAGTTAAAAATACAGAGTTAAAAGCCCTGACTAAAGAACAATATAATACATTCTCCCCCTAAATAAAAAACCTTCATCCTTCACTGCTCAGTCGACAGTAAATGTATTTATATCTGGAGTATTAAAAATAAAAAAAAATATATATATATAAAGCATCTTAAAATAAAACTATGGTTAATATATAATCACTGTAAATAAAGGCTTTAGGAGTGGGACTAACCCTTAAACTCATCACTTGATTTAGGTAAATTATCTCCACATACTTTTTAATTTTAAGTATGGGAGAATAGTGCATGTTTCATTTATTCCTGGGAACTGATTAGCATTTAATCGAAGTTGCCATAACACCTCAAGTTGTTCTAAAAGTAGTGACGCTGGTCCTTCATGTACATTTTCAATAATCTGGTCCATAATCTTAAACATGAATTTATGATTAGGTGAATTTTCTATGTGCCTAGCTAGTGCGTTCTCTGTTTTCCCCCTCCTAATAGCATACAGGTGTTCGTAGATTCTTTCTTTTAACTTTCTGTTTTCCCTATATAGAAAACAGGACAGAGAATGCACTGAGCTAGGTATACCTCCATTTTAGTGTTACAGTTGAACCTACCTGTGATGGAATACTTGTGGTTACCTATAGAAAAATGTTGTCCAGTTGCAATGGATCCACAGTAGTTACAGCTTTCACATTTGAACATCCCCAGGGTCCTTGCAACCTTCACTATAGGGGTTTCTATTAAGTTTTTCAAGTTTTTACCCTTCCTGTAAATGACAATAGATCTGTGGCCTATCTTGTTAACTAATTCAATCTCATTTTTTAACAGGTTCCAGTTTTTGTTGATAATTTTCTTGATTTCAACCGTGTCAGTACTAAAAGTTACAGTGAAACTACTATTGTATTGACCACCTTTCCTTGAAAATATGTTTGTATGGGTGATAGATGTTACTACCCTCTCCTCCATAATTACATCTTTTTCTGTATTTGTGGTGCTAGTTCCACATAGACAAAGTATTGGTTTATAAAAACCTGTCTGACGTTTATGTGACACTTTATTACCACTTCATTAACAAAACCTGTGGGGTAACCTCTGTGCAAGAACATTTCAGTTAAGTTCTGGCATTCAGTGCAAAAATCTTTATTTGTTCTCACCATTCTGGCTGCTCTTACGAGTTGCCTTTTTACAACTGATATTTTTGTACTGAATGGCTGTGCACTTTTGTAATGCAAAAATGCATTACAGTAAGTTGATTTTCGATATATAGATGCTGTATATGCATTTAGTGCAACATCTTTTTTCAATAGTACGTCTAAGTATGCTATAGTTTCCTTACTGAAATTTGATGTAAATTTTAAGAAATTGGTACTGTTGTTCATTGCTTGTAAGATTATAGTAGCTGAAGCTTTATCACCTCTTAGCACTATAGAAATATTGTCCAAGAAGCGTGTATAATGTTCTATCAAGTTCATTGTACTGGGGCTGTTGAATAAATAAGTGTGTTCCCAATGGGCCATCACCATGTTGGCGAAACTCGCACCACATGGTGAGCCCATTGCTACCCCTACTAGCTGTAAATAAATCGTGTCATTAAACACGATGTAGTTGTTGGATAAAATAATACCCAACAGTTCTTCAACTATTCTAAGTTCATTATCTGGTGCTGCAAATCTACGCATCCTAGCCAGAACAAATTCTATCCCCTCTTCATGTGGGATTGAACTGTAAAGATCACAAATGTCTACTGTTAGGAAGTTGTTCTCTTGAGTGAACTTGATTTTATTAATCACTTCTAGAAAGGCCTAAGAATCACGGCTAATTTGTGGTTCTTGTTTCACATATTTTTTAAGGATGGAGTCAACAAGTTTTGCGCTAGCATAAGTTATAGACTGACATGCATCTACCAAAGCTCGCATAGGGGGGTCTTGTATGTCCTTAAGTATTTTTGGCACAACAAACATTTTAGGTATCTTAGGGTATACCATTGTCAAATAGTTTAAAGTACTCATATCTATGTGTGCTTCCAAAAACAAGTCATTTAAGTAAGTGTTTATCCTGCGGTAGGCAGTGTATAATTCATTCTTACTGACTTGTTTATATGTGCTAGTATTTAATACTTTGTTCATCCTAGCCTCATAGTCTTCATTATTCATAAGGACCAGTCCTCCCCCCTTGTCTTGCTTCATCATTCTAATGGGTTCCCTCCTCATGTCATTCAGCAAGTCCCATTCTGTTTTATTAAAGTTGCTTTGTGTTTTCATTCTAGTACCTAATAATGCTCTAATGTCAAGTTTGCATACTTGGTCAACTACACGTAAGGTTGGGTGCATAGGTGGATTGTACGTACTTGAAACATATAGTTCCCTGTAGTTGCAGTTACCACTGTTAAATAAAATTGCCAAATTAAGTTTCCTTATATAAACTTTAAAATCAAGTAGTGTTTTGGCTAACTCAGACTGACAAGAAGGCACGTAAGTAAGACCTTTAGAAAACAGTTCAACTGTCCTGTTGTCAATGTTGACATCGGAGAAATTATAGATTTTAAAGTCTCCACTTGTATTTACTACAATGTCACATTTGTTAGTAAAAGTAGGCTTGTCTACTTTTTTATTTTCACCTCCTTCCTCGTATTGTAAGGATTCTGTTGGTTCACTAATGTTTTTTTCTGTGGTCTGTTCTTGACCTAATGAAAATTTTGCCAGTTTGTTTGCACAACTTCTGAATATGAGAGATTCCCTTGGGTAAAGTTAATGTCATTATGTGTTCGTTCATTTCTATTTGGAGCCTTTGTCTCATTACTGACTTCCCTTACTTCTGAATGAACTGTTGAGTTAGATAACATTGTTTCCTAGTTCCACCCATCATTTAAACTGTTGATGTTAGTGTACGCCTGATTGTGTTGGCCAGTTGCATTCCACAGCTGTGATGGGGGGGGACAAGGGTAGGCTGTACCATTGCTATAATCTACACGATCCCTTTCCAGTTTTTTAATATTGTTTGATTAATTTTTTTTAATTTGTTGATTGATACTGTTGAAAATACGTTGGTAATCATAGTTATAGCGTGCAAAATCATGATGGCTTAGTACATCCCTGCTTATCTGTTCCACTTCCTTAGATAATTCGTCTGCTTGAACTCGATAATGTTTACAAATAAGCTCCATTAGTTCTTTTCCTGGCTTGTCAAACAAGTGCAGCAGGTCTTTATGAAACTGTCATCCTGACACCAGTCCTGTCGGATACTGCCAGGACCTCAGACCTTTTGGAACTATATTCTTCTTTACATTTTCTGTGAAATACGCTATTTCTAGCTGGAGCTTTTTGTGCTTCAGTAGTTTGTAGTCTAAAGTTTTCAAGTTAGTAACTAAACTAGTTAGGTAGTAGAATCTACGAACACCTGTACGCTATTAGGAGGGGGAAAACAGAGAACGCACTAGCTAGGCACATAGAAAATTCACCTAATCATAAATTCAAGTTTAAGGTTATAGACCAGATTAGTGAAAATGTACATGAAGGACCAGTGTCACTACTTTTAGAACAACTTGAGTTGTTATGGCAACTTTGATTAAATGCTAATCAGTTCCCAGGAATAAATGAAACATGCACTATTCTCCTATACTTAAAATTAAAAAGTTTGTGGAGATAATTTACCTAAATCAAGTGATGAGTTTAAGGGTTAGTCCCACACCTAAAGCATTTATTTATTTACAATGGTTATATATTAACCATGGTTTTATTTTAACATGCTTTATATTTTTTTATTTTTAATACACCAGGTATAAATAAATTTACTGTTGATTGAGCAGTGAAGGATGAAGGTTTTTTATTTAGGGGGAGAATGTATTATATTGTTCTTAGTCAATGTTCCCAAGTTGATGCGGGGAACTTAACTATTCTACTGGGAATTATCACTAAACGCCTTGATGACCTGGCAAACAGAGTGGAGTCAATATCTCAGTGTTCTACACTTTCCTCACAGAACAGTCCGATGTTACAGAATGAGAGGTCTGCAAGAGATTCGCCCCCAGTTGCTTCTACCAATTGCACCACTAGTTTGGGACAAAACCTTTCTACTAATGATCAAGGTAAACGTAGCTATATGAGTGCTACAAATACTTTGCTGACTTGAGGGAATACAGCAGCACTAATACCTTCTACGAGCCAGCAAACAACTGTACAACATCTCAACAACCCTCCAGGGCTTATTGGGGCACCAGACTTGACAGTGTGGTTAACTCAGAAGTTAATTTGGTGCAACCAGCTGGGAGAGGTGAGCAAAGTTTAAGTTACTAACTTGAAAACTTTAGACTACAAACTATTGAAGCACAAAAAGCTCCAGCTAGAAATAGCGTATTTCACAGAAAATGTAAAGAAGAATATAGTTCCAAAAGGTCTGAGGTCCTGGCAGTATCCAACAGGACTGGTGTCAGGATTGCAATTTCATAAAGACCTACTGCACTTGTTTGACAAGCAAGGGAAAGAACTAATGGAGCTTATTTGTAAACATTATCAAGTTGACGAATTATCTAAGGAAGTGGAACAGATAAGCAGGGATGTACTAAGCCATCATGATTTTGCATGCTATAACTATGATTACCAACGTATTTTCAACAGTATCAATCAACAGATTCTTTTTCTCCTTTCAGCTTTTCCCAGTTAGGGATCACCACAGCGGATCACCTGTCCGCTCATGACTGGGCAGTGGAGTTTTACGGTAAGGAGTTGCCAGCCCGGCGCCCAACCTTCCACAGAAGGCACACACATGCACACACTCTCACCTAGGACCAATTTAGAGTGTCCAATCTACCTACAGCATGTCTTAGGGAGGAAACCGGAGCACCCAGAGGAAACCCATGTGACCACAGGGAGGACACACAGACTCCGCACAGAAGGCACTCCAGCTGAGAATCGAACCACTGAACCTCTTGCTGTGAGGCGACAATGCTAACCGCTGCACCACCGTGACCACCCTATCAATCAAAAGATTAAAAAACTTAAATCAAACAAAATTAAAAAAACTGGAAAGGGAGCAATGGTACAGCCTAAAAACTTAAATCAAACAAAATTAAAAAAACTGGAAAGAGATTGTGTAGATTATAGCAATGGTACAACCTACCATTGTACCCCCGCCCCCATCACAGCTGTGGAATGCAACTGGCCAACACAATCAGGCGTGCACTAACAACAACAACAGTTTAAATGATGGGTGGAACCAGGAAACAATGTTATCTAACTCAGCAGTTCAGCCAGAGGTAAGGGAAGTCAGTAATGTGAGAAATGCTCCAAATAGAAATGAAAGAACACATAATGACATTAACTTTACCCAAGGGAATCTCTCATATTCAGAAGTTGTGCAAACAAACTGGCAAATTTTTCATCAGGTCAAGAACAGACCACAGAAAAAAAACATTAGTGAACCAACAGAATCCTTACAATACGAGGGGGGAGGTGAAAATAAAAAAGTAGGCAAGCCTACTTTTACTAACAAATGTGACATTGTAGTAAATACAAGTGGAGACTTTAAAATCTAAAATTTCTCCGATGTCAACATTGACAACAGGACAGTTGAACTGTTTTCTAAAGGTCTTACTTACATGCCTTCTTGTCAGTCTGAGTTAGCCAAAACACTACTTGATTTTAAAGTTTATATAAGGAAACTTAATTTGGCAATTTTATTTAACAGTGGTAACTGCAACTACAGGAAACTATATGTTTCAAGTACGTACAATTCACCTATGCACCCAGTCTTACGTGTGCTTGACCAAGTATGCAAACCTGACATTAGAGCATTATTAGCTACTAGAATGAAAACACAAAGCAACTTTAGTAAAACAGAATGGGACTTGCTGAATTACTTGAGGAGGGAACCCATTAGAATGATGAAACCAGACAAGGAGTAGGACTGGTCCTTATGAATAATGAAGACTACGAGACTAGGATGAACAAAGTGTTAAATACTAGCTCATATAAACAAGTCAGTAAGAATGAATTATACACTGCCTACCGCAGGATAAACGCTTACTTAAATGACTTGTTTTTGGAAGCACACATAGATATGAGTACTTTAAACTATTTAACAATGGTATACCCTAAGATACCTAAAATGTTTGGTGTACCAAAAATACATAAGAACATACAAGACCCCCCTATGCGAGCTTTGGTAGATGCACGTCAGTCTATAACTTATGCTAGCGCAAAACCTGTTTGCGTTATGTTATGTTTTATGTTTTAGCGCAAAAACATCCTTAAAAAATATGTGAAACAAGAACCACAAATTAGCCGTGATTCTTGATCCTTTCTAGAAGAGATTAATAAAATCAAGTTCACTCAAGAGAACAACTTCCTAACAGTAGATGTTTGTGATCTTTACAGTTCAATCCCACATGAGGAGGGGATAGAATTTGTTCTGGCTAGAATGCGTAGATTTGCAACACCAGCTAATGAACTTAGAATAGTTGAAGAACTGTTGGGTATTATTTTATCCAACTACATCGTGTTTAATGACACAATTTATTTACAACTAGTATTGGTAGCAATGGGCTCACCATGTGGTGCGAGTTTCGCCAACTTGGTGATGGCCCATTGGGAACACACTTATTTATTCAACAACCCCAGTATAATGAACTTGATAGAACATTATACACGCTTTTTGGTCAATATTTTTATAGTGCTAAGAGGTAATGAAGCTTCAGCTACTATAATCTTACAAGCAATGAACAACAGTATCAATTTCTTAAAATTTACATCAAATTTCAGTAAGGAAACTATAGCATACTTAGACGTACTGTTGAAAAAAGATGTTGCACTAAACGCGTATACAGCATCTATATATTCAAAATCAACTTACTGTAATGCATTTTTGCATTACAAAAGTGCACACCCATTCAGTACAAAAAAAAATAGTTGTAAAAGGGCAGCTCGTAAGAGCAGACAGAATGGTGACAACAAATGAAGATTTTTGCACTGAATGCCAGAACTTAACTGAAATGTTCTTGCAAAGAGGTTACCCCACAGGTTTTGTTAATGAAGTAGAAATAGAAGTGTCACATAAACGTCAGACAGGTTTTTATAAACCAATACTTTGTCTATGTGGAACTAGCACCACAAATACAGAAAAAGATGTAATTATGGAGGAGAGGGTAATAACATCTACCACCCATACAAACATATTTTAAGGGAAGGTGGTCAATACGATAGTAGTTTCATTGTAACCTTTAGTACTGACACGGTTGAAATCAAGAAAATTATCAACAAAAACTGGAACCTGTTAAAAAATTAGATTGAATTAGTTAACAAGATAGGCCACAGACTTATTGTCACTTACAGGAAGGGTAAAAACTTGAAAAACTTAATAGAAACCCCTATAGTGAAGGTTGCAAGGATCCCAGGGATGCTCAAATGTGAAAGCTGTAACTACTGTGGATCCATTGCAACTGAACATTTTTCTATAGGAGACCACAATTATTCCATCACAGATAGGTACAACTGTAATACTAAAATGGTGGTATACCTAGCTCAGTGCATTCTCTGTCCTGTTTTCTATATAGGGAAAAAAGACAGAAAATAAAAAGAAAGAATCTACAAACACCTGTACGCTATTAGGAGGGGGAAAACAGAGAACGCACTAGCTAGGCACATAGAAAATTCACCTAATCATAAATTCAAGTTTAAGGTTATAGCCCAGATTAGAGAAAATGTACATGAAGGACCAGCGTCACTACTTTTAGAACAACTTGAGTTGTTATGGCAACTTCAATTAAATGCTAATCAGTTCCCAGGAATAAATGAAACATGCACTATTCTCCCATACTTAAAATTAAAAAGTATGTGGAGATAATTTACCTAAATCAAGTGATGAGTTTAAGGATTAGTCCCACACCTAAAGCATTTATTTCTTTACAATGGTTATATAATACCCATGGTTTTATTTTAACATGCTTTATATTTTTTTATTTTTAATACACCAGTTATAAATAGATTTACTGTTGATTGAGCAGTGAAGGATGAAGGTTTTTTTATTTAGGGGGAGAATGTATTATATTATTCTTAGTCAGGGCTTTTAACTCTGTATTTTTGACTATGGTAGAACGTTTATCAAGTGATGTGTTAATTGAACATTGTTAAGAGGTTTGAGACATTGGTCACATGACTGGATTGTTGAAACATTTAAGAATGTCTATGAAGTTGATTCTTTTATCTGAAGAAGTCCAGACACTGTGCTGGATGAAAAGCGCTTAATAAATAGAGTTTGTGGTGTTCTTATATCGTTTGTTTTTTTTATGTTTAATCAATTTATATGTATTTTTTTCACTACAACTACTATGTATTATCATTTTAAATAGCATGTTTTTATTTTATTCATTATAAAGATATGTATTGGAGTGTTTCCCCTCGGGTGTCCACTAAAAATGGGCCTCTGGCTCAGCTGGACTAACCCGGTTAACAAATGACAATAAATAAATAAATAAATTAAAGTGCTTCACAGTTTAGAAGACAGCAAACAATCCTGGGCCATCTGAGGCTGGATGAAAGATGTCTTCTAGGCAATGGAAAGGTTGATTTTTGGGCCACCTATGTCTTTCTGGTTATAGTTGTCTAGACCTGGGGAGTGTCTGCTCTACACATGGAAGTGGAAAAAGAAATGCATGCTGGATGTCTGTTTTTTAAGGTATTTGTCACTGTCTGTTACAGAGGGAAAGGGAGGAAATTCATTCTTTTGTTCTTTGAGATTGTTACAAGTGTTCTTGGGCCTATAATCAGATGAGATTTATCTGTGTTGATGTCTACAGCTTCACTATATTGGTAAAAGTCCTCTCTTTCATGGTAATCATAGAGAAGTACTGAAAAAGTATAACAGAATATTCACACAGAGTAAACATTTTCCTCTTCTAGAAACACCAGCTTGTTTTTGGTAGTCACCGAGTTTAATAATGGTGTAAGGTAGCCTGCCTTCCCTTCCAGTGTTCTCAAAGATCTGAGGGTGCTTTCCATCACTACTGGTTCCTGGATCTTTAAGGATTTTTACTTCTGGTTTGAGAAAATGCTACTGGATTGTCATGTTCCACACCTATTTCAGGCCAACCACCCTGAGATTGTTGCACAGTTGCCTATTCTACATATTTTCAAGTTTCTTCTGGATTGCAATAATTGCTGTGTGGTTCTCAATTATCACAGCCTAGGTCCCTTTTAATTGCGATGACTGGAGATTTATAGCATATACCAGCTTTATTCTTTGTTTCCACATTATAGAGGATTATGATCAGGTCACCGATCATGACCTGCTTATTATGTGTTCGAGACATGGATACCAAGAAATTCACCTCAAGAGAAAAACTTGAGAGGTGAATCTTGGCATCCATGTTGAGATCACATAACTAAAAGTTATGATTGGAGACCCGATCATTATTCTTTGAAGGGCTTGGAGCTTTTCCTGACTTATGTACTACTCATTACAGAGAAAAAAAGAAAAAAGTAGTGCCAAGTATTTTGCCAGCTTTCAAAGCCATAAAGCACTTAGCAAGCGCTGTCAGGAATGGTCTATTTTAGTTTGCCCCAATCGCATTGCAATGAACACCTAATCATTGACCCTAATTCAGTGAAAATCATTTCAGCGATTCACTGAATTTACCGAGTACAAGGAAATACTTGTCCTACAGCACAACGTTGCCCTTTTCTCCACTGTAATGTAATATCGGAGTTGGTATATATAGTTGGGGGGTGGGGGCACATCCCCCACATTAGGGGAGGGTGTGGGTTCAATTTGCTTAGCTATTGTTCCATTCAGCTGTAGGGCAAGTATTTCCTTGCCCTTGGTAAATTCAGCGAATCACTGAAATTATTTTCACTGAATTAGGGTTGATGATTATGTGTTTGCTGCAATGCGATTGCGGCAAACTAATATAGACCTGTCAGGAAGACAGTGCAACACAGGCCCTTATGTTTCACAAACCTTGTCATGCCTCTCAAATGTCCAGATTTTTATAGAATGCCCAGAGTTTTGCCTTATATGCTTAGTTTTTTTTCTCATAAAATATCTAGATTTAGGACAAATCACTGACGACTGAAATCACTAAATAATAAAATTAATTTTGATTTCAGACTTCCTATCCTTCAGAAAATGCAAGCAAACGCATAACCTGCTGTTTTAGCTACTTTCTAAGTTTATAAGAAAATGTTAGTCAGGAACACATTAACGGTATAGACAGCAGGCAGAAATAAATCTCTTTTTATTCGCATGATCTGTCACTTGCTGGTGAGAACTGACAGATTTTAATGCACAGCATGAAAGCCAACTTTAGCAAGTTAAGCAGGGTGTGCTTAACATTTGTTAAGATCAGCTGTTGCACTATAATAGCACTTAACTAATTTATTTTTCAAATGTCAGAGCATAATCACCACAATCCATGCACTAGAAAAGTTTTAACTTGCTATGTCAGATACCATCTGTGTGACAAGATTCCAGATGATAATTGTGAGAAAATGAACTGCCAAACATATTTGTATATGAGAACTTACCACAGCAGAAGTTTTACATTTACTTCTAATTCTACAGTATAACTCACAAACTAGACTGTAGACAGTTCTCTCTGTTGGGAGCTAACATTGAACTGCTATCATATTGGTAGCAAGCTCTGCCCTTTCAACAAGCAAACATGGAGATGTCCTAAATATACTACAGACCCTACAGATCAAAAGGAACGCATTACTTCTGGTTGACTTTAACAATCCTGAAACTGAATGTAACAGTTACTATGCATTAAATAATCATACACAAATACCAAATGCTATAATAATTCTTCTTCTTCTTCTTTCGGCTTTTCCCAGTTAGGGGTCACTACAGCGGATCATCTGTCCGCTCATGATTGGCAGTGGAGTTTTATGGTGTCGAGCTGCTTCCACAGAAGGCGCGCGCGCACACACACACACACACACACACACACACACACACACACACACACACACACACACACACTCACACCTAGGGCCAATTTAGAGTGTCCAATCCACCCACAGAATGTTTTTGGGATGTGGGAGGAAACCGGAGCACTCGGAGGAAACCCACGCAACCACAGGGAGGACATGCAGACTCCGCACAGAAGGCACTCCAGCCGAGGATCGAACCAGAGAACCTCTTGTAATAATTCTAATGTTGTAATAATAATATCTAACAGTTCTATTTGCAAATATGAACTTAGCTTTTCTTCTCCAGCTGAAGCCTCACACTTAATTGATGAAAATTGTCTTATTGTACTTAATGTCTTAAAAGTAAAAGTATATATCTATATATATATATATATATATATATATATATATATATATATATATATATATATATACATATATATATATCTATATATATATCATGACCATCAAAGATATATGTGATACTGCCAATAATAATAGGGTGCTTTAAGGGAAAAGTTTGACTCTCTTGGGGTTAATTGGTGGCATTATTTGCAACTACTGTCAGTTGTTGGTACAAGTCAGAAGAAACTTGTAAAAAATGTAGAATATAGGTATCTCCGGCTGATATAAAAAGGACAGCAGCTAGATATAAAATTAAAAAGCCAAATATTAAACCCATATATGAATTTATGATGGGAAGTATGGTTTATCTTTCAGATTCTTACAAATGCAATGACAAGAGATGTTGGGGGAACCTATTCCTGGCGCAGACTGGCAGATCTGCCTTTGTAATGCTACCACAACACAAATTCATGAAGTATTGAATTTTACAATCTTAAAGCCATAGTAATACATGTGGCAAAGATCCCCACAAAGTTTACTTAAGAGAAAACAGGAAAGGGTGCTGGTGCTGTTCATATGAGGGTGCTAATTACGTTTGCATGTTGTGTCATTGTCCCAGGCTTGCAAGTATTAATTCACATATCAGTCGATGCATGACCTTGGCTAGAGGAAATACTCTCCTTTAAGTAATAAAAGTCGCATTTTGATTATTGACTATTATACCTAGTACCTTGATTTTTACCAGTGTCACATATTCTTTGGTTAAATCTTTTACAGCTATGATGCTTTCAATTACATTTACTGGATGGAAGTCTGTGCTTGATAATTGGAGTTCCCTAGTTCACAGACTGAGTTATAAGCTTAGATTGTGGAAGAGTTCAAAGTTGGATATGAATTTTTGGCAAGAATATCAGTCTATCTTCCAATTTTGTTTAGACATAGTTTTCATAACAACTGTATATAGCCATTTTACATTTAGTTGACTATAGGTGATTTTGACTGTTAGACTTTAATGTTATTATTTTTTTTTACTTGCTTATAAGGTAGTTACATTGACAAGTATATATATATATATATATATATATATATATATATATATATATATATATATATATATATATATATATATATATATATATATATATATATATATATATATATAGTTGTACATATACATTGTCACACTATTGTGCAAATGCATTTATTTAGTCATTGATAAACTGTTTGTCAGCTTTTTTTCTCTGTGATTTAAATGCATTGTTGTTTTTTCCTGTTTTCTTTGTGTTCCTTCCTAGTACACTGCAACCTTTAGATTATTTTTCATATGTTATTTGAAACATGGCAAGTCTACTTAATTTGTGTTAAATAAAGTTTGATATTTAAAAAAAAATCCAACTGTGTCTGAAACTGAATGACACTTTCACACACAGTATTCATAAAATTGTCACCAAGTTTAATGGACAGCATGAAGACAGCTTCACTAATGTAGTATTTATAACAATGGCACGATCCCTTTGGAAACCTGTTGTGGTCCTAGGAAATTATTACAAATCAAGCTTCTGTCTTTTAAGGAGAAGAAGCTGTACTGCCTACTACTCAAAGTATTAGATACCTGATATGATATATGAAGTGTGTCATTCTGCACGGGGGCCAGTATCATGTTCTGATACCTCACTGTGCACAAGCCTTGTCTAGTACCGTCTTTTCCAAGGCCTTTCCCTACTTCAGTGATACCAGACATGATTTTTCACCTCAACATCAAACCACTGTAGTAAACATTGGCTTGTGTTAAGTTCAAAATGTCACACACACACACACACACACACACACACACACACACACACACACACACACACACACACACACACACACACACACACACACACACACAATTCGATACAGCCGTAGAACATATGGGACCAATCAGCATTCACTTTATTATTACAGCTCCAACAGTTTATATCTTTTTTCCCAATTTTACTCAATGTATGAGGAGTAATAAAGGATCTATTTAGATATTTCCAGGAAAATATTCTCCATCTTAATGAGGACGTAGTCATATTAGATGATTTCAAAATATTGAATTTGTCTTTGTCTGTGGGAGAATAATTATTAATGGAATAGAAAAAGTCAGTAACTGTCAGAGTAGACATCTAAATCCGATTTGATAGCTTTATATATTTGTGAGAGTTTATTAGTGGAAGGAGAATTATTCTGAAGAGATAAAATCAAGTAATGTATTAAGTTTGGTATAACTTTCTTAATATATATATATATATATATATATATATATATATATATATATATATATATATATATATATATGAAGAATGAACATGGTCACAATGTAACAGTCATAATGAATGTGAAGGGAAACAGCAGCGGAACCCCCCGTAATATTTATTGCTGTCATATCAGGTTGGCCAGAGGTGAGCACTCCTCTGTATCCCCAACCACAGGTAGGATGCTAAAAGTGGAACTAACTATGTCCCCATACTAAGTCTGACTTTCAAACAGGTAGAGGGCAGTCCCAGTCAACAGTTGGATGAGCCGAAAATCAGAAGACTAATTGAACACCCTGACCATGAAATGAACGTATGTCCCAGGACTATAAGCTTGGGACGTCTAAATATACTTTGAGTGAGTCTAAAGCAGTAGGGAATGGCGCATGTGTAGTAGTACAGTTTTCCCAACAGGAAAATGTATGCCTGATGTGTTAGTTAAGTGTTGAGGCATGTGTTCAGGTAACTATGAAACATGGGTATACATATAAATGAAGCAGAACACCAATAGTGTAGTGGTTAGAGCATCCGACTATTGAGCAGATGTTGCCAGTTCGACTGCAACAGACACCATTTATGACGCATAATCCATCTATGAGCATATCTTGCTAATTTTATGCTGTGTAACAATATAATACCATTGAAATGTGAACTGGGGTGACGTATCACATTAAGAATGTAAAAGTTTTTTTGCGTTACGTGAATTGGCGGTTAAACGGAAAACCGCAGCTGAAAAATTTTGTATTCACCCTTGGTCCAACGGCTCTTGTTCGGCCCAGCAACACAATAAACCACATCGGCCAGGCCCAATGTCAGGATCCTACACATCACAATCAATGTGATTTACCACTAAGCCACGGCAGATATACTTAACTTCGATGTTATCACAAACATAGTTGATAGCACAGTCATTCAACAGTATGATCAAAGTAATTAAATCATATAGATGTGTATGCATGCGTACGTACACACACACACACACACACACACACATATATATATATATATATATATATATATATATATATAAATATATATATATATATATATATATATATATATATATATATATATATATATATATATATATATAGGGTAACCACCTGTCCCACTTTGCGACGGACAGTCCCTCTTTGGGCAGTTGTGCCCTGTACAATTAATGTAAAATGGCAGATGTCCTGAGATTTAATGACAAAATTATTTCCTATATTTATGCAATAGTTGCATAAAACAGTTATTCTTTATCTGAAACACCTAAATGTTATAAGAAACAGAATAAGCAACTAAAATGCTACAAGAATAAGCTGTCATTTAGGCATAAAAGTGAGGTTCTGTCCTTTGTACTGGCTGTGGGTATGTGTCACCAGCAAAATCTGACGTTTGTACCAAATATGTCCCACTTTGGCCATTTGAAAGAGTGGCAACCCTATATATATAGATATATATATATATATATATATATATATATATATATATAATCGTGTGTGTGTGTGTATATATATATATATATATATATATATATATATATATATATATCTACAGAACGAACACAGGAACAAAAATGCATTCATAATGAATGCGAAGGAAAATAGCAGCGAAACACCCATATTATCTACTGCTGACATGTCAAGCTGGCCAGAGGTGGCCAAAATCCCTGCATCTCTAACCACAGGAAGGATGCTAACCTTGTCCATGTGTTAAATCTGACTTTCAAATGGGTACAGGGCAGTCCCGGTCCCCAGTCAGACAAGCCTAAACCCAGATGACCACATGAATACCCTGACAATCAAACACATGTATGTGCCAGGACTATAGGCTTTGGAGGTCTGAATATACTTTGAGTGAGTCAACATGCGGCACGGGTCCAGAGCAGTAGGGAATGGCGCATGAGTAGTAGTGTGATTTTCCCAACAGGAAAATGGATGCCTGCTGTGTAAGTGAAGTGTTGAACCATGTGTTCGGGTAACTATGAACCATGGGTATACATATAAATGAAGCAGAACACCAATAGTGTAGTGGTTAGAGCATCTGCCTAACAAACAGGCATTCACAGTTCAAGTTTGACTATAGCACATATAATTTTCCTTGTGGAATGAATGTCGTTCTGTTGTAAAGCCGACATTAAAACATGTAAAAGTGAACATGAGTATCGCATGGGACTATTAACCAGATCCCTTCAATCAAAGTGTTACTGTCATAATGAATAAGGCACAAGTAAGCACAAATAAGCGGCAGTAAACATATGTAACACACAGTAAGCACATGCGAGTGCACCTGCAAGGGTGTAAGCAGCGCCCAGCATATATATGTGTGTGTATATATATATATATATATATATATATATATATATATATATATATACACATTATATATAAAGAATGAACATCGTAACAATAAAGCATACACAAGGGATGTGAAGGGAATCAAGAGCAAATATGGTATTATATAGTACAGTCAGCGTATTTCATAAAAAGCTGCCCAGGAGTGAGCAGAGCACTGCTACTCACACCACAGGCAGGGTTTTATCAGTGGGAGTAACATCGTTGAATTGCTAAGTCTACTTTACACACAGACGGAAAGTAGTCCATGCTGGGACTACCAAAAATTGTAAAGCGCAAATGGCCATAATCCGTAACCCCAAGAAAGGCACGTATGTGCAAATATTACATGGCGGGAGAGCCTGTGAATACACAAGGTGGGACAAAATATGTGTAGGGCCCCAAATGCTCTGGAGAGGGCAATGTGTAAAGGTGTATCATGGCTATGATAACAAGTGGATAATGCAAGTTATGCATGTAAATTCAACACGGGTGGGGTGGAGGAACTATGGGTATGAAATTATGGATCCAGGCGTGCCAGGGTTGGATGGCCCGTTTCTAACTGGACTGCCCCGTGGAGGTTAGCGAGTTCGTAATAGGTATATATGCATACACACATGCAGACAACAATATGTAGAAGTACATTCTCTGTAACACATGCATTTCATTTGTTGACATAAATAATAGGAATGTGCACATACAAACATTGACAGTAGATGGAATAATAGGCTGTGCAGAAGAGGGATGGGGCAAAACTGCTAGAATGCAGAGGCATGTACAGTGTCCAAAGTCAGTGCTGTGCTGATGATAATCCAATGTGAGTGCTTCCCCACACATGGAATACTTCATGTGATCTGCCCGGTACGGCAATGACAAGTACTTAACCAGTCTAATTGTAAAAGAAATATGCTGAACACGTACATAACTAGGCTCCCATGTTGAACGTGTGCGATACCACATAGTCATACATATTAATGAATTGTAGTGTCATGCTAATGGGAGTAAAGATGAAATAAAGTCTAGAGTCTAATCCTGCCATAAACACTTGAGTGTCCCATGTGGGTCAGCCCAATAATAGCAAAACATATTCCTTCTGGTCGCTCACTTCAACAATGTTCGTGAACTAAACGTATGGGAGGTCAGAGGATACGTGGAGTGAGTAAACCAATGGATGGCTCTATAGGAGTAGGGTGTGGCCAGTCTGTAGTGGTGTTGATACACCGCGAATCCGACAGGAGAATGGATGACAGCAGTGTTAGGGATGCATTGGGGTGTATTTGGGGAACCAGGAGCCATGGGTATATGGGTATATATGCATATGGAGCGGCACAGCAATAGTGCATTTGTTATAGCAACCCCCTAACAAACAGACATTCTCGTACCAAATCACACTGTATCACATTCCAATTACCATCGATAATCCGTACATGAACATATTGTGACATCTGTCCACTGTATAACATGCTAAATACCAATTACAAGATAACTGGAGTGAAGTGTCGGTGTCATAATGAATAAGACACTAGTATGCTGGTGAAGCATATATAAACACCATTACGCATATGTAAGTGCATATGCTTGGGGAATGTATTGGTTTACAGACACACAGATATATATATATATATATATATATATATATATATATATATATATATATATATATATATATATATATATATATATATATATATATATATATATATATATATATATATATATATATACACACATATACACACATATACACACAGATATATATATATATATATATATATATATATATATATATATATATATATAATATATACATATATGTACATATATAAATGCATAAATACACACACACATATATATATATATATATATATATATATATATATATATATATATATATATATGTGTGTGTGTGTGTATGTGTGCGTAGATATATAGAGATATACAGCTATGATAGGAAAAAGCACACAGGAATGACATTTGTTCACAGGCTATGACAATGGAAGTGAGGAGCCCAGGCAAAACACATGACACACGCAGCATGCCCCCACACAGCTGGATACAGAAACTATACATGCATTCAATGTAAAGTGTCCACTGCTCTCCAGACCACAGGCATGATACACCCAGGGAGGTGGGACACAGTGCACCCATGGATTCTAATCATGGAACACATACTGGAGCGTTCCTTGCGGGACACCCTAAAAACTGGCCAAACCATAGGAATGCAATAGATCATCCATTTTGTCTGTGGTGTATACAGACTCGGAATACAAGGGTGGGTAACCCAGATTACCCATGGGCCGAGACAATTGTATGAAATGGGTTCCGTGAAGTGGAGAGTGGACAGCGTGTAGTGGTGTGTCCAGAACTGACCAGGTCCCAGAGTAAGGATGAGTGCTGTCGAGAAGGCGAGGGTGGGGGAACTATGTGTAGCTACTTATGGATCTAGGTGGGCAGGTGTTGGCTGCTGTTGGCCAATATGGACACCCCTAGGGATGCAAGTGAATGTGTTCATTGGGCAGAGGCATCACCCAATGAGCAGCCACACCCACTGCGAGTCCCACTAAAGCAAAGTGTAATCTATATGGCATAGAACAGAATAACCAGATGTAGATGTATATAAGTAGAGCTATGTGTGTGTATATGTACCCATAGTGAGATAGAGATATGCTTCTCCCTTGCTGTAGTATGAATGTATACATACAGAGAAAGAATGCAGATACATACCCACATATGAATCTATACAAATGCAGACAACCATAGACCCATATGTCATTAGATTTTATATATATATATATATATATACAGCAAGATATGAATATACATATATCCATACATATGCAGATATATCTGTATATATTAATGTAAATAGATATATATATATATATATGTTACAGTAAATATACACATGTATATACCTAGGATATGATACAGCAGTTACGGGTAACATATGTTCAGTCCGGGCATATGTTGGTGGGAGGTCCAATAAACAAATGTCTACCCCCCCCCAGCTAGGCCGGTGAGACATACAGACATGCAATAAAAGTAAATACACCACTGCTTCCCTGGCCACCGGCAGGAAACTACCAGTGGGAGAGATCTGCAAGGTCAACACTTGAAACATCGACATCGATGTCCCTTGTGGTACACCAAAAATTAGTGATTGGAGCCAAGCCCTGTAATGATTGATGCGACCGGACTGTAGATGTACACAGACTAGTAGGTTGTGCAAGCCTGATAACACATGGGTTGACACAACGTATGACATGTGCCCCGACACGGGGAGAGTGGGCAGTGTGTAGGAGTTTGTTTATACCCCATCTGAGCCTACAATAAGGATGAATGCTGTAGAGGAGTGGCAGGTAGGGGAACTATGGGTATGCGATTATGGGTCTAGGCGTGCAGGTGTTGGCTGGCAAAGCCGTATTAGGACCGCCCCATGGATGTAAGTAATATTCCGATGTGGGCATAGCAGATGCCCATACCTCCCAAACCGTAAGAGCACATCCACTGGATAGTCTGTAAACCATTGGGGGAACACATAGGGACCATACCATTGAACTGTCCCCTATTACCAAAGACGTCTGTGATAACGACTCAGAATCTAACTCTGTACCACCTAAACTCTCATAGAACTAGTGATATTAAGAGGAAAAGTGGCAAAATACACGTAATGAATAATGACAATATATAAGAGTCATAAACAGCATGTACCTCAGACAATGTGTATGAATACATATGTTCTGGGTCTGTCAATGTGTCAGGTTAACACACCAAACTTCTAAAAGTGTCCCTGAGGTTGTTATGCAGTGTCCCTGATTCAGTGTTCATTCTTTCCCATTTGTATGAGAGGTCTGCTAGTGACAGAAAGCACATATTCCGCCAACTACCTTAGAAAGATGATAGAATAATAGATTGGGGTTACCATCTGGTCACCTTTGCGAGGGATACTCCCCTTTGTGCAGTTGTGTCCTGCAAAATAATTGAAATTATGGCAAATGTCCTGTGATTTAGGACAAAGATTTCCTATATTGTCTGTAGTAGTTGCATAAAACAATTATTTTGTATCTGAAACAACTAAATCTTAAAAGAAACAGTATAAGCAACTATAATGCTACAAGAATAACCTTTTATTTAGGCAAAACAGTGATACTCTCTTTTGTACTAGCTGTGGGTATGTTTTGTCCTGCAAAATCTAAATCTCTACATAAAGGTCCTATAAGGATGCCACCTTTTCAAATGCCCAAAGTGGGACATGTTCTGTAGAAATGTCAGATTTTCCAAGACAAAACATACCTACAGCCATGCATAGTACAGAACTTTACTTTTTTGCACAAATAAAAGCTTATTCTAGTAACATTTGAATTGCTTATGCTACTTCACATAACATATAGAAGTTTCATATATAAAATAGCTGTTTTATGCAACTATTAAAGAAACTTAGGATATAATTTTGTCCTGTAATCTCAGGACATTTGGTATGTCTTGATTATTTTCGCAGGACACAACTGTCTAAAGAGGGACTGTCCCTCGCATAGTGGGACAGGTGTTAACCTTACCATCCCACCTTGGCCAAATGAAAAGTGGGAAACCCTATAATAGGTATGCAGTAGCATAACTCAGCTGACGGATGTGGCTCCCAAAACCCAATTACTTATCTGTATTGAAGAGTCTCGGTTCCCATGTATCAGCCAGATGGGAGCAGATTGTATGAGGAACACACAAATGATATGATTAAATCACTGGATAGGCTGCTGATTCTGTACAGTCAAACTCCATGCCGTCGCCTAATGGGCAGCCATTCCCGATACTGTAGGCATGTAATCTGATGTAATAGGCATCATAAGGTAATATTGTGGCCCTCGCTGTCACCCAGGGGTGTGAGTGTCAGATGCAAGCACCAATGTCAGTGCATTTGGAAGTGCGGGAGCGAGCGGGTGTGAGCCTGTTTGGCTACCAGTGTGAGAGTATTGCACTGCTAAAGCAATGTAGAGGCTGAGTGTAAGAAGCTGTAACCAGAAGTCAGCATTGCTTAACACCGCGCAAACCCATGCACACCCGCATCCAACTGCTTTAATGTGCCTTACTCCCTCCGTATCCAATGGCCTTGTTCTGCCCTGCAACCAAATAAACATCATCTGCAAGGCTCGGGACCAGGACCCTGGACACACAGCTAATGTGATTTACCAATACGCCATGGCAGATATACAGACAACGGACAGTACCACAAACATATCATACAGAACAATCATTCAACAGTATAGGAATGTATCCCATCATGTAGATGTATATGTGAGTGTTTATGTCCAGCATATAGGTACATACATATGTAGAGATATATCAGGAACACACCATGTGGCAACAAAGCATTACAAATGAATGAAATGGGAAACACCAGTGATGCCTGTATTTTGTAGTGGTGTTGTTCTATGTGATCTCAAGACTCCCTCAGACAGACATGTGTCATTCATACACACAAATAGTTGTACATTGGCTGTATACATCACTCTGTGCATGTAATGTACATTAACACAACAGTACCTGTCCAATCATTATGTGTGAACAGTACTCTTGCAAGGTGCTGTGTGCAACATCATCATCATGATAAAGGTAAATGGGGTAACCATAGAGGGACCGGTAGTGTTGTGTGTACAGTGGGGTCATCCTCATCACGTGTACCTGGACCATTTAGGAGTGATGTGCATACCAGGATCATGCGCCTGAGGGACAGGGGTGAGGAATACAGGAATATGTTGTAATATTACAAGGATTACATGTGTCCAGTGGTCACGTGTGTGAAATGGACAGCTATGTACAGGGCAGATGTTGTCCTAGGAGCCAATTGCCCTTATGTTTCCATAGGTGAGTTTCGGATGTAGGGGAAGGAGTGTAGGTATGGCCGTGGAGGATAGGTATGGTAGGATCACAGAAAAGACACCATACAGGATTGGTATATGACACATGTGGGGGGATACATCCTGGACGGGGATGGGTGTTCGGCATTCACAAGCCCATGGGAAAAGTGGGACAGAGGTCCCCAGCCATGGGCAGCCGCCACTGCACCTAAACAGCTGCAAAGGAGGCAGTACTGGGGGCTGTCCAGGTGGGGCAGCATCACTCTGTAAATGTGACACTCCGCCCTTGAGCTTGCGTATCTGGCTTCAGAGCCCCTTAGTGAGCCCCCAACGTATTACGTCCGGGACCACACAACAGCAGACATGTACCTGTCTGGTCCTGCTCCATCCTCAGTGGTGGTACCACCAGAAGGTGGTGCAGAGCCAACAGAGGTTGATATCCAAGGCTGGACCCCAGATGTGCTAGTGCCCGGTGCCATGGTCAGCTGAAGTGGGACAGGAGGTTCTGCCGGAACCTCCTAACACATTCAGCCTATGGTGTTGCAGTTTAAACCCACATATGGCTTAGACAACAGCATACAGGATTACCTACAACAGTATGCATAGATATCACCATCAACCCAACACAATAGATGGTATACATTTGCAGAGGGAGCGCAACACATGCATATATACTGCTTGTCATCTGTACAATGTGTAGTAGACATGTGACTACAGCTATGAACAGTTGCCCATTATTGGCTTGTCACCGGGAACCCCAGACAGTGTCTGTCATACCACTGTTTCATGTGACACATGTCCAATCAGGGATGCAATGGTAGTAACACATCCCTATCATCATGTACTGTCTGTAGTCCTCACACTATGCTCCTGCAGTGCACAGATGTGTGTTCAGTGTGTAACACAGGAAACAAATGGTTGCACAGACTGACCAGTTCACAGATGGCCCTACAGATGGGGGTCCCTCACGAAGAGAGTACTGTCATGTCTGTATTAAAACATGCAGAATAGCCATTACCACACACATGTTAAACAGACAGTAGTCTCAATGCAGCATAGCTACACTTACATGCTGTAGTCATGTGTGGCACATCACCCTCCTGTCTTTAGGCTATTTACCACTGTGTATGATGTTTGAGGTACATCCAGATATCATCTGTGATGCCATGTCAAAACACCACATCCAGGTACCACTCACAGTGACTGTCATGGCCAAATACCAACATGTTTTCCCCAGATAGTGTACTGTGTTTATCATGTGAATGGCTATGGGAACACCATCACAGCTGTTCGACATGCAATCAGCTAGAGGAGGACTGCAATAGATGCAGAGGCCATCACCTGATCATGTCCATCACTTACAATACACATGCTGCTGCTGAGCATATGTACACCTTCACATCCACCAGAGAGTGTGTGGGTGGGACAGGCAAAGTACACCAGAGAAGAGCTTGGAGACTTAACCCTAAGCATCATCTGCATCATGCCTAGCAGTACAGGGGTCAAACCCCAGACTGACTAGTCATTACTATTACATGTGCATGACGTTACTACATGTGCCACAAAGGCAACATGTTGCTGTGCTGTAAGAACATATATGTGTGTAGGTGAGAGACATCTGCAACAGAGATATAGTAGACATACATTAGGTGTGGCACACATGGCTGTCCACATGAGCAGATGCCATTGTCACCACAACCACACTCTCTAATGGACACGCATTGACACTCTTTGCCAGGGCCACAAATACACAACCTAACTACTTAGTTTGCCACACTGCAGTAATGCACAGGACTACATGCACCACAGGGGATATCTGGAGGTTCTATGGGCTAGGGCATGTGAAAGCATTTGACATCTGTTGGTATGCCAATGAGGGTTATACTGGGAGTAACTGTGGTTGGGAGTATCATAACCCACATGCAGAAACAAGGTGCCAGGACTGACATGCATGTATGCATTGCTTCATGGGTGTGTAGAGGTTGGCTGTGAAGATGGCTGTACAAGGCTGGGTGAGGGGTAATCCTTGGCATTGCATCACCCGACAATGGTGTGCAGTGCAGAGATATAGGGTCTGCAATGTCCCACACAGGTGGGTACTGCATGATCTGCCCTGATATCCTGGTTACCAATGTGTATGGCTATAGCTTTGCAATGCATGCCATGTCTGTGTTTGTGTTTAATAGTCCTTCACATGGACATTGCCTGGGATGTGCATGCCCCACAATACTGTACAGTGACATGTACAGGTGTACCTGGTTTGGCAGGCACATGTTGTGTACACAGACTGTTATCCCCCGATATGCCAATACTGGCCTGGTGTGCCGGAACCTGCTTATAGTGAGCAGGTCAGCCCTGCACCTGCATTGATAGTATGATACAAGTATTCCCTGGTGTCAGTGGCATTAGTCCATACAGGGCACATGTGTACGGCATTGTATGGCCTCTGTGGATCACATTTAATGGCACCACATATGTTGCAGGCATCCAGTGAGGAACATAGTGAAGGCACAATGTCCACAAATATGTGCCTATCATACCGCTGTAAAGGGTGCCATGTCCTCTGCAGGCCACTGCATTCACACCATGCCTACTATCTGTCATCAATGTGCATGGTACTAGCAACATAGCGAGATATCCTAGGCAAGTGTGTTTGTACATGGCACATGGGTGCAGGACATAAACCGGGTACTAGTAGGGTTGCTTACTTTGTTCACCAGGCCTTTTGCCAGATGTAGGGGGTATGGCTTGCCAACACAGTCCCGTGGCTGACTGACAGCTGTACTCTTCGTGAGTTGGCCAATGTGTCATAAGACGAACACCATATAGGAAAACTACAAAATCCACTCCCCAACATGACCAATGGTAAGACACTCACAGCCACCTCTACACAGGCTCTGACAGACAAACACACACTTGCCATGTCCTGTATATGAACCCCTACCTACTGTATCACACTGCAGCAATATGCTTTTATGGCACACGCTACGGTGAATACTGGGTTACAACACACCTACAGGTGTATACCAAGGTGGGTGACAACAGCAGGATTGACAAAGGTGGTCATGTGATTTGTACATAGAGTGCATACTCTACAAAGCACTGTACTTGTCTCATGCAGGCAGACACACACACACACACACACACACACACACACACACACACACACACACACACACACTTGGCATGTCTGGGATTAGAACACCGACCAAACTACTTTAGCACACTACAGCATTACACAGTTACAGATCACGCTACCCAGATTATTGGGTTACAGTACTCCCAGAGGTGTATTTCTAGGTGGGTGACATCATCAGCCTTGCCAAAGGTGGGTATAGGAATTGTATGGAGTGTGAGCAGTCTAAAAGCATTACTTAGTCCTCAGGCAGATGGGACAAACACACACACACACTTGGCAAATCTGGGATTAGAACACTGACCTAACTACTTTATTACACTACAGCATTACGCAGTTACAAAATGCGCTACCGTGATTACTGGGTCACAGCACTTCCAGAGGTGTATTACTAGGTGGGTGACATCATCAGCCTTGCCAAAGGTGGGTATAGGAATTGTATGGAGTGTGAGCAGTCTAAAAGCATTATTCAGTCCTCAGGCAGACAGAGACACACACACACACACACACACACACACACACATACTTGGCAAGTCTGGGAGTAGAACACTGACCTAACTACTTTATCACACTACAGCATTACACAGTTACAGAACACGCTACTGACAATACTGGGTCACAGCACTCCCAGAGGTGTATTTCTAGGTGGGTGACATCATCAGCCTTGCCAAAGGTGGATATAGGAATTGTATGGAGTGTGAGCAGTCTAAAAGCATTATTCAGTCCTCAGGCAGATGGAGACAAACACACATGCCAGTGGTGGGAACAAAACACCTGCCTATCTACAGATCACTATTACAATACTACATAGTTACGAGTCACGCCACACAGACTACACATTTCAAGGCTGTCATTATGACCTTCTAGGAATGCAGACATCAACAGGGATACTGGCAGTTAAGATGTACATACCTGTGAACCTGTGTATTTAAAGTAGCAATCCATCCTGACCTGGAGTATGCCCATCTGTGGAATGGATGACTACTATCAATATACAGGGTTACAATGGCCATGCCCATACACATAGAGGCACATAACCAACACAAGGTGTCACTGGGCATACTCACACACTTAGTTGCACAGAGCTGTTCGGAATGCACCATGTGTCCATCTACACAAGGTTATACTGGGCATGCTCATACACTTAGTAGCGCAGGGCTGTTGGGGATGCACTCTGATTCTAAACACGGAAGGCCACAGTGGCTATGCTATTAGAGTTAGACATAAAGAACACATTGTAAAGAACTCTGGTGTTAGTAGTTGTCATTGTTTGCAGGAACGCTGCTCTACATATATCTGCACTGGTCTTAGACACAACATCTGCTGCTGTCTGTCACCTTAGATGTACCATTCTATAACAAGCACAATACTACCACTTTCAGTGATGTCTTGCTAGGACTGGCAACTGCTTGACCAATACAATGAGCCTTGCTAGGAGTGGCAACTGCTTGACCAACACAATGAGCCAATGTCCTGCTGTAATTATGAGGTTGTCCAGTGTTTGTTATTTTGGGATGACATGGCTGAAAGTAGACAGGCCGTTGTCATATATCACATGCATCCATGATTCAAGAGAGTGGGGATAATACCTAAGTCGCATTCGCCCATATAGTGCCATTCCAAGGCAAATGTCCTAAACACAGGATAACACCTTGACACCTAGAGGACAACTACATTATATGCTTATGCTAACCAATGCTACATCTGTAGCATCCATAATCACAGCCTCTCACTGTAGATCCAACAATGGGGAGTACTGACATCTGTGCAGTGAGAAACACCTGGCTGAAGACTCTGTAGTGCACAATAGCACTAGCACCATATACCTCAGAACCAGACATGTGGGCCATAACACAGGTATGGACCACTCCAGGTGGTGGTGTCCCCACATACATAGAGGCCACTCACATGTACTGACCGGTACTTCCACAAAAGGCATCACAGATGAGTCAGGTGCAGGACACAGTGTCAAATGCTACATTCTAGGATGTAAACCTCAGACAACACCATGCCCTCGGGCCATCAACACACATCCATACATGTGGTAGGACATATAGTAGTACACCACCATATGACCCTTGACCAGTGGACTGTATCAAGTTCTACATTAACTGTGCAGAGTACCCATGTACTGACACAGTTGCATCATGTGTTATGCAATGCAATGATACCATTGTCTATAACCAGGTCAGCTGTACACATACCAGGGGCCCTTGGTTATTTACAGCATTAGCAGATGACTGTTGCTGTACATCAGTAAACACCCTCATGTTTGGATATGACATACATGTACCAGTCCTGGATATGTACATGCCACACACACAGCATATATGTAAATAGCATAGCTGTTGTTGTCCTTTGTGCAGACAGGTGGCTACAGCCATTACACACATGCACATGGAATGTAGGTCCATGCCTGCTGAATGCTAACAGTACATAAGGTGTGATATCAGTGTTGACAGAGGTAACATTCCCTCTGTACCACTCACCCATTACACCTATCATATCATACAACAGTCCATGTGTCATGTATGTCATTACACATGTCCACCAATTGCAATGCCTACAAACATGCCCAAATGACAGGATTGTAGGACCTACACACATGTACATGTAGTGGTGTGCATTCAGATACCATGTATGTGCAATTGCTGATGTATGCAGGTGACGTGTATCTTAGTACATCATGTAGTTGCAATGCAGCCTCAACATTGCCAACTGTATATGGTGATATGCTGAATGTACGGAAAGATGTACCTCAGGTATGGACAGATGTGTGGAAATAACTAAGTGGTGGGGCATCCTTGCAGATGGATGTTTGCTGAGGACAGCTCACAGGTGTGTCACAAGCGATCCTACAATAACCTGTGTAACCAGTAAGCAATGGATTTGTTAATTGAAGGGCAACACACACAACATAGATAGCAGTCAGGGTGACACCAAAGGTAAATCACTTGACACCTGTAACAGTTAAGACCTCCTGTGTGCATATATCAGCACTGTTGCCAAAGGAAGCATCAGTACACTTTGTAATGCATGTAATACTGCTGTAAATCTGTTATACATATCATGAACTAGGCAGGTGTTTGATTCACAGTGCTGGCATGTGTGTCCATATATGTTATGTATGGTGGGGAATACATCTCAATTGTTACTCACTCTTCTGTACACTGTTGTAGACATCTGTACAGACTGCAATGTAGAAAGCAGGACCTAGGCAGGGGCATGTATCTCACAGATGTGAGGTATCTGTATGTGTGTGACATAGGTGTATTCAATAGTGAATGCCACAGTGTGTGTGTGTGTGTGTGTGTGTGTGTGTGTGTGTGTGTGTGTGTGTGTTTGTGTGGTACACAGATGTCATGTGGGACATGGTGTACCGACGAGTTTGCCATGTCTGGCCATAGTTGCCAGGCAGCAGCAATATGGTTGCAGATGTGCAGGGGTGTCAGCCGTATACCCTTCAGTGACCTGTGTCACACATTCCACATCATGGTTTAGTGTGTATACACTTCAATGATGTGGGTCACATTCCACAGTATATATGTATTGTATCTGAACACAGTCATGGCTATGAACTGTGTCTGTAACTCACACTGTATAGCAATAGAGTTAGAGCCTGTGGGCTGGCCATATTCCAGCTCACTGTGTAGTACTGTTTGTATTCCCCACATGTGTAGTTCTGATATGTAGTACATGTCCCTACAGTGAACAGCACCTCCACCATTGTATGCACAGCTGTCCACACATCTGGTGATGACAGTTTGTGAGGTTTTATGTTGGTGTTTCACATAGTTTGCAAGTATTGCACATGGGAAGCCATTGTGATGCATTGTGATGCATTGCGGGTCTGACCTGTATATTGTGACAGGACCATACATTATGTGTACATGTGGTAAATGGCCACATGGCAGAGAGATCTGTGCATTAAGATGCCTGATAAATAATAACTGTCTCACCTTCAATGGGCTGCTGTCGCAGAGGAATGCCAGAGGTATCTAAATAGGAGTAACACAGCAGTATGATCATTATCCATGCCTGTATGATAGCTACAGGGTGCAATGTGCATGTTAACACATACACCAGTACAATAGACTATACTATGGAGTATCCACATGTGTGCATACACAGAGTAGCATACTATAGTATGCGGCATGTGTGTATACATGCCTTGCATATGATGTTACATTACATATTGTACAGTGACACATGTAACTATATGGAATATAGTTGTTATAGGTGCAGTAGTGACTTACCAGGCAACTCCAGGCTCGATGGTTGAGAGACACCCACCTCCACAATATTGGCTAAGGCTTGTGGATGTTGTTCTGTAGGTATCCCCAGGTCGGCCAGTAGCTCCTTGGTACATGTGAGTGGGGACTGGGTTGGTGGCCCACCACCTGTTGCACCTTTTTCCCTGGCAATTGCATTTGCACGTTGTTTTGCCCATCTAATGAGATCTGTGCAGTGTCTGCGCACCTGCTGGTATGTGTGGTTGTGGCCACCCACATCATTAACCCTCCTGCGAAGTTCCATCCACAGGGCATCCCGCTGCTGTGCATCCTGTGGCACATGGCTGAACAGGATATCATGATTGTCATGTAGGTATGGGATGAGGGCCTCATCCTCCAAGTGGGTATAAGGGAGTAGCCTTGCATGTGGCATACCTGGAAGACATAATGATGGAGACAGGTCACAGTAACTCACAGTGACATACAGAGCTACAGCTGAACATACATGTGTATCTCATTTATTATGATTAAATAGTTGTCTGCAAATCTACATGACACTGACACCACTGACATGTTTGTGTCACACACATGTGACACTCAATGGTGATTGAATATTATCACCTTATATATGTGTGTGTCACCTGATTACATTGCTCATACTCCATGTGGATGCTGTCTTGATGTGGGCATGTCTGTTTGCCTGTACTGGTGTTCCTACCTATCAGCACATGGCTGGATGTGTCCACATTAATGCAGTCGACCTTGATGCTGTGTATATGTCACATATAAAGACTTAAACTGCCTTAACAGACATGACCTGTGACCCTGCAGACTTGCTCTTGGAAGGTTTTACATGTATGTGTTTTGCCATATATATCTACACAGCACTGTACAGCAGTTCAACATCCTGCCATGTATCACCTGTGTTGCACATGTGATACACATGGGACACTGGCTAGCCAGATGGTATTTGCAGGGATGGATATCAACTATAGCATGTACAGTCAAAGTCAACTAGTAGGCTATATGCCCTGGGCCATGTATGAATCTAGGATGAAAGGTTACCTAGCTGTAGCCAACAGGTAGGTCTCTGGGGCCAGGTGGAGCAGTGCCACATAACTGATCCACAGAGTTAATGATACATTTACCATGCCGTCATCACACCATGTCTGAGAGGGGGGCGATGTGCAGCTTTGCTGGACAGGAATGCATAGTATGGCAGGACTATGTAAAGTGTATGGGACAAGGATCTGTCCAGCATGTGGTGATCCTAGTACTAGGAAGGTGGATGTCCATGAAGTATGGGTTTGAGATCAGGATGTGTACGTGTAGCATGTCTAACATCACTGGGTTGGACATGGCTTTATTCTGGGTAGGCATCATGCTACATAGTGGAGATGGGAATGGGAAGGCTGGTGTAGGACATCTGAACATGGCTAATACCCCTTAAAGGAAATATGTGATCTGATATGGGTCATTTGAGTGTTGAGTATGGCTGGACAATGATCTCTATATTCATGGATGGCACCCTGCCATGAGTAGGGTTGCCACATATGACTACCTGACAGGTGTGGTGAGATAACTATCACAGGAAAGACAACTGCCCAGCTGCATTCCTTACACATAGTGTCCATTATTTTGACCATTGCCTAGGTGGTAGTTCATGGGTACAGGGTTATTAACATAGGGGTGACAATGCAATATGTAGCTGTCAGATTGTGCCCATATGTCACACACCTCACCCACAAAGCCCCTTCTGTATGTTGTCCATAACACTCTGAGTCAGCTATTGCTCCTAGGTCATAGTCATTCGCATACTTCAATAGGCAGATGCCTTCTATTAGTCTGTGTGGTATAGACTACAATGAATGGGGAGTACAATGAATTAACCCTGTCTTACTGTAGCTGGCACTGGTGTGATGTGCATGTATTATTCAGACACCTTCTATAGTGTTGGTTCTGCCAGCAGTCCTGTTGTAAAACACTCCTGTGACATAGGAATGTACATCTAGTATACTGAGTGTAGATGGAACACAGTATGGGTGATGATGTCCTATGACCTGGCAAGGTTATGATATGCAGTGTGAAATCAACCTTACTGTCATCTACATCTGTACTGCTGACATCAAATAATTTGATCAAGGTTCATGGCCTTTCAGACCAGTCTCAGCAGGGTAGTAGTGCAGTACTTTCCATTATCAGTGGTGTCTCCCCCTTTGTGGGTTGTGATACCTGTTGGTGTGCACCATTCAGTGTGTACAGAGCCTGACATGAAGCTATGTTTTACATGATGTGTATGTGGAGAGCAACTTGTTTTGCCATATGTGTATGATACAACCTGGGATGTGGACAGGTCCCATGCAGCCTGAGTGCAGCTTGTACCTGCATAGTTATGGTTTCATGGGCTCTGTAGTGTACATGGATATATGATTGTGTACCTGTTCGGGGGGGAGGACAGTGTGTTTATGTTATCCAAGACCCTGTCTGGACTGCTTATTCATGCTCAGCACTTGTTCAGAACTTGTAAGCACCACATAACCTACTAATTACTATAGCACTCAATCTTCCTCATTACCTAGAGGTAAACAGTTTTTGTACGTACTTTTCTCACTTGCTTAGTGTAAAATAGCTCTTGTACTCACGGTCCTCACTTATCTAGAGGAAAATAGTTTTATATTCAGGCATGTCCAAGGGTAAGCTCCCAGTGTTCTCTCCTGCCTATCTGATGAATCTGGACATCTTGAGGCAATGTAGACATTGCCTCATGTACACAGATAACCCTCTCTGCCTACCACCCAACACTACAACCTGTGAGAGATGCATTTATCTAGCCAAACTGGAGGTAAAGCTCTCTCTAACCAAGTCTGACCCTGACAGTCATGTGGAGAAGGTAAACATTTGCACCACACCACAGTCATCACATAGTCTCACTAAATCTACATCACCATAATACACACATAGTAACACAAAAACATTCGCAGAGGCTCTCAATAATAATCTGTCTAAACAACAGAGACCTCCAAAGTGGAAACACAAGCAACCTACATCCCCCAACACAACCCCAATGACACATAGCCACAGAGTCAGTGAGCCACTCAACCACAGCCAATAAGGCAAATCAATGTGCCCAACACGCTAGTCATAGGTGACTCTATAGTCAGGCACACTGATGTTCCACTCACCAGGCTAAATAAGGAGAAGGTTACTGTCAGCTGCCTGTTGGGTACCAGGATCCACCACATAACCCATGCACTCAGGTCACTCCACAACAAGTACAAATATGACTCGGTCATTGTCCGTGTTGGTGTGAATGACCTGAGACTTACCTCCCTGGACTACATGAAAAGAGACATGGAAGAGCTTTCCAATCTTGTAGGCCAGGCAGGTATGACCCTAGCCTTGAGTAGCATTCTGCCATCACCCAAAATGATACTGCAGTACAAGGACAAAATGATTTACTTCAACAATTAGCTAAGCTTCTGGTGTCATTCTAAGGGGATCCAGCATCTGTCTGCTTGGGATGACATGGTCGACAGACCACGATGCTTTGCCACAGATGACCTGCACCTGTCACCCCTGGGATTCCGGATACTGGCTAAGGCTGTTGCTGCCCCTATAGTGCCTTCTTTAGGCAAGGTTCATATAACATATTCACCACCATAACAGGAACAGGCAAGCACAAACTGAGGGTAAAGCTACTCAATGCTGGAAGTCTAAATCTCAAAATGTGCTCACTCAAGGCACTCCTTGTAATGGAGAACATCGATATCTGTAGCAGTGACTGAGACCTGGTTCAAGGCTCCAGAGAGCACCCCTGCACTACCAGGCTATAACTCATAGCAACATTTTGGCCATGTAACCTGGACTGGAACACCCAAGGCGGAGGTGTGTCCATATTCATTAAGGATATCCACCCCTCCAGGCTAGTTGCTTAGCACAATGCATCCGAGGTTATCCAAGTGCAACTACCTCTGGGCTAAACTGCAATCCAAATCGTAGCTTGCTACAGATCCCCCACCATGCCCCAAGATTCCTACCCCTCTTTTCTTGATGTAATGGAAATTATTAGGTTTTAACCAAACACCCTACTAATGGGCGACTTCACCTACCCCACCATTAACTGGGATAACTACTCGTGTACCAACTCTTTAGCTCAATGCTTTCTGTAATTCAGAAACAACAATGCCCTGGATCAATTTATCCACACACCCACCAGGGGCAACAATATCCTAGACCTAGGCATTACCAACATGAGTGACCGGTGTTTCACACCTGAAGTCAACTCCTCGTTGGTCCGATCCGACCATAAGCTAAACACCCTTGATATCCACATCCCGCCCCCACCCCCCATTAAGGAAACCACAGTATAATATTTCTACAAAGTCAACTTCATGCTTCTTAAGACAGACATGGTGAACTTCATGACACCCATGCAGATGGAGAATACAGTTACAGCTGCTGAATCCTACACAAATGCACTCTATAAGCACTTACACGAGTGCATGGATTGGGCTATCCCAGACAGAACCAAGACGCTATACTCCTAATTAAGGAAGCCAGTCTGGTGGTCCCCTGCCCTAAACAAACTGTACAACAGAAGGAAGACAATGTTGCAAAAGAGAGTACAATCCCATGCATGGAGGAGCTCCCTGGTCAGCCTCAGTAAGAAGCTGAGATCCCTTATATGATCCTCCAAAGCTAGCTACAGAAACAAAACCGCCAATAATTCCAAGGACAACCACAAAGCATTCTATAGCTATGTCAAATATCTCGATGTCAACACCCAGATCTGCTCTGAGTTACAGCACAAAGGCACGAACATTACAGAACCAACTGATATTGCCAACATCCTGGCAAATAGGTTCAGTGCTACCTTTCCCCCCTCTCACCCCCTAAAGGGCCCATATTTATACAGGAAGAATGCATAGTCCCTGTAATCACAACTACACAGGTAAAAGCTGCACACTCTAAAGCCAATATCACAGCATCCATGAGACTGGACAACATCCCAGGCTGCATTTTACACGAACTTCAGAACGTACTGGCTTCCCATCTACACACCATGCTCAATAATAGCCTCGCATAAGGCTTTGTACCCCCTGAATGGCACACAGCAACAGTTATCCCACTTCACAAAGGTGGCACCACAATGGACCACGGGACCTATTGCTCTATAGGCCTGACTAGCCTGTCTGCAAGGCTATGGAGCACATTATCATGGATCTCAGTCACAGAGATATTGGGTATCTCCAAACCTTTGACCCCTTCCAGTTTGTCTTGGTTAAGGGCAGACCATACCTCCTAAACCTGGTGGACTTTTTGAGACAGTTACCAAGGCATTAGATGAAGGTAAGGAGGTCCACACAGCCTACCTTGATCTCTCAAAGGCTTTCAACACCATTCCCCATTCTGGTATTATCGACATACCCATCCACCTTAACATTAACCCTACATCATGAGATGGTTTGCAAAGTGGCTCACGGACAGAACCCACACAGTGGGAGTTGCATACCCTAGGTCTGACTGTAAACCAGTTACAATTGGTGTCCCCCAGGGCTCAGTCCTAGGACCCCTCATGTTTGGTATATACTTCTCTGAGGTACAGGCAAGCACAGGAGGGCTTTGGCTGAAAAGGTTTGCAGACAACTGCAAACTTGGGGCCATAATTGTTTCCCCAGCTGATACAGACACCCTCTGTAAGGGTTGCACTGAGACAGATACCTGGTTTCAATATCATGGCCTCAAGCTGAATGTCACAAAGTGCATAGTTATCCCCTTTGGATAAAACTAATTACCCGCAGACTACCATTTAGGTGCTAGTCTCCTACATACAGAAAAGGTAATAAGGGATTTGGGAACCCCAGTAGATAGCAGTCTCTCCTTCGATAACCATAATGAAAAGGTGGTTAAAATATCCTTCTACGTGGCCTCCCTAATCTCTAATGGGTTCGTATCCAGAACAAAGGAGGCCATTGTGCCTCTATACTCATGACTTATTAGACCCATTAAAGGATACAACACCCCATTTGGGATGTACCTTACTAGACAACTGCAACAGCTTGGAAGACCACAACAATACCACACCAAGAGGATTACTGACCTCAAACAGATGACCTATGCAGCCCAGCTAAAGAAACTCCAGCATTACTTGGTTGCATACCACGTACTCACAGGTGATCTCTGCTTGACATACATGGCCCATGTCCAACCCAGTATTGCTGGATATGCTCCACCTAAACAGAAGCCCCTGAGAGCCACATGCTCTAGGGATATACACCTAACCACAACGATGACTAGGACATGCTGGATGGATAAATTCCTGACCTGGAGACTCCCCATGCTTTGGAACATGATTCCAATGTACATCAGGCAGGGCCCCTCACTAGCACTCTTCAAGAGAAACCTTGATGGGTGGATGAGAGACAGACATGTACCCCGGGGATCACTGCAGTGGCTCTGCTGGACAGAGGCACAGGGAACTAATGGATCTGCTGTTCAGAGGCACAGGGAACTAACCTAAGGGGGTGGTGGAAGTCAACACACTCTAGCTAGGCTTATAAATACCCTTGGGCAGACAGCTTAGTACCTACCTTTGAACTTATTACATGTCTTATGTGCATGGATAGTTAACTAGCTCTTCCATTTTACTTTGCTATCATGCTGTTAAACTGTCGGGTGACTACAAGTCATATGTATCCTGTTAATGTGTATTGTAAATGCCAATAGACATAACTAATGTTTGCCTAGCATAGCAGTAATGCTATGTAACTTGTAATACATATCTGCCTACAATACTGCACATTACACAGTTATTGGCATAATATCCCACAATGCAAATCATAATTGCACAGTAGGCCAACCTTCGACATGTTATTCTCAGTAATACACCCATACATATGCCTACTGTTACATTATATCAGCATATACTATCCCCTGTTATAGCACATACTTGTTGGACCAACCCTGCCACTGACAGTGGCTGGTGAGGATTTGTTGGGTTCAAAGCCCTTATATAGCAGATTATGTATCCTAAACCTGATAGACTTCTTTGAAGTGGTCGCCAAAGCTGTAAATGAGGGTAAGGTGGTACACACAGCCTATTTAGATCTCGCCAAGGCTTTTGACACCATCCCCCACTCTGGAATTATAGACAAACTCACTAAACTAGGTATAAATCCCTGTCACAAGATGGGTTGCCAACGGGCTCACTGAACGAACCCACACTGTGAAAGTAGAAGACTCTAAATCCAACTTCAGACCAGTGACAAGTGGAGTAACACAGGGTTCAGTCCTAGGTCCTCTCCTGTTTGGTAGCTACTTCTCTGAAGTACAGACTAACACAGAAGGTCTTTGGCTAACAAAGTTCGTAGATGACTGCAAACTAGGAGCCATGATCAAATCTCCTAATGATGTGGACATCCTACAAAAGGGCCTCACTGAGACAGATGCCTGGTGTCAAAGCCATGGCCTCAAGCTCAATGACAAAAAGTGCATTATCATCCCTTTTGGTAAATCTCTGTACCCATGAATTACCACATAGGGGGTAGTCTACTTAACACCAAAAGTGTGATAAGAGACCTTGGGACACAGGTGGACAGTAGTCTCTCCTTTGATAATCACATTGTCACAGTAGTCAGGAAATCCTTCTACATGGCACACCTCATCACAAAAGGTTTCTCATCCAGGAAAAAAGAGGTCATTGTTCCCCTCTACTCATCACTCATTAGACCCTTTATAGAGTACAAAGCCCCTTTTGGTATGTATCTCACATGACATCTACAACAATTGGAAAGACCATAGAAATACCTCACAAAGAGGATTACCTGCCTCAAACAGATGCCCTACACAAACCGTCTCAAAAAACTGCAGCTTTACTCTGTCGCATATCACCTACTCAGAGGTGATCTCTGCCTAACATACAAAGCTATGTCAAACCCAGAGCTGTTGGACATGCTCCAAGTAAAGAAATCCCAATCCCTCCAAGCTACACGCTCTAGGAACCTAAACCTTATCACCACAATAAACAGAACATGTTGGAGGGATAGATTTCTGTCTCAGAGACTTCCCATACTCTGGAACAAACTACCTATCTATATCAAACAAAGCTCCTCATTAGCACTCTACAAGAAAAATCTTGATGATTGGATGGGAGATAGGAAATTCACCCCAGGGATCACTTCTGTGGGTCTGCTTGACAGGGGCACAGGAAAATAATTTTCTTGGGTGGCAAAAGCCAGGATACCATTTGGCTAGGCTTATATAGGCCCTAGGGCCAATAGCCTAGTACCTACCTATGAACCTATGAACCTTGTGGTGTATGCGGTGTTTGCCTTGTGACCTTTAGCAGTACACACATAAATACTACAAGCATTACTATGCTCAACAATACATCACTACAAGATAATTGTTTCCACTATATGCATTACGTACACTTTAAATATTACAGGACAGGTACTACATACACAGACATACTGAGTGTTCTACATACCTTATTAGTAACCCGAGGTGTCGTTGACTGTTATTTCAATCCTTTACAGTTTGTGTTTCAATCTTCTTTGTAATGTTCTGCTGATATATACAGATGGTTTGAATGTGTGATAAGCCATCCTTTTATAGTTAAATATCGGTAACATGTGGTATCCTGACCACCAACTGGTGTTCCAAAGTAGTTAATTAGAGGCACATCAGCTGTGCAGCTACTTCATTAGCCAATACCATGGCAACAGTGGTGTATAATTGAGTACTCCACTTGGGCATTGTCCCTTTGCCTTACTTTTGAGGAAGACAGTCTGGATGTGTTATTTGTGATGTATTTCAACAGCTATATGGAGACAGATAGAGCAAGATTAGCTTCATGACTCCCGTGGATTGTGTGTAATGGCTAGAAGATGTTGTTCTATATGTGAGTACAGCTGTTTTATTTCAGAACATTGCTACTTATGCAGGGTTTGTTTGTACCTGATACTTCTGCAGATGTTTCAGTCTGGCAAGGATGTTTGGGCAGCTCAAGGCTGTATGGCTATGCATGAAATGTTAGGTATGTTTACAGTGTGCTCACCAGACATCTTTGGTATGGTGTACATGTGTATCATACTGTGCTGTTAATCAGTAATTGGTAACACTTCCCGGTGTACACACAACCCTCTGAAACAGAATTAGTGAAAACAAACCCTGTAACATCAGCAGCTGTTCCATTGTATTGCAGCAACTATTTCACATAGGGCCATGTTAGCCTGTCTCTGACAAGGTATGTTAAGGCTTCTGCAGATGTCATACAGTGAGTGAATGATTTGTGATGTTATTACAGTTTGTATTGTAATTTGTTTGGGTGTGGGGGAGATGTTGGTGGGTGTACATAGCAGATGCAGGTGTGTAGGAACTGCTTTTATACATAATCAATATGTGGGTGAGGATTCCTTCCCTATTTGAACACCCATCCCTTAGTGGATTAATACTATGGTAATTGCAGGCTGATTCATTAAGGCACTGTTAAGTGGCTCCTGTATAGCATGCAGGTGATGTTAGACCTTGAATCCTTTCAACAATACATCAGAATTTAATAAAGTGTTGCTACATGAAAGCTGTGTACTTCTGTCATAGGTATTTGCAGTCATTGGAGTTGTGTTGGTGACTGACCCTCTTTGGCTAGGGTTGCCACCTTTTCAAATGGCCATAGTGGGACATTTTCGGGACACACATCAGATTTTACAGGCCGACACAAACTCACAGTCAGTACAAAGGATACAACTTTCATTTTTGCCTAAATATAAGCTTATTCTTATAGCAGTTTAGTTGCTTATCCTGTTTCTTATAACATGCAGGTATTTTAGATACTGAAAAAACTATTGTATGCAACTATTACATTACATATGGGACATAATTATGTCCTACAATCTCAGGACATTTGCCATGTTTAATATTTTTGGTCAGGACACAACCGCCCAAAGAGAGACTGTCCCTTGCAAAGTGGGACAGGTGGTAACCCTATCTTTGGCTGATATCCATAGCACATCTTTGTAATAGTGCATAGGCATATAATCTCCATATCCTTTGTTCATAAAGTTTGGTCGTGGTGAAATGTGTGATTGCTAAGGTCCATGTTATACTCATATATGAACATTTCAGCTGCTGTATACGGGATACCTATGGAATCCCGAACGCACACAATTCCAACGCCCACAGTACCGGGCCCATACTCCCATACCCCACATTACCGACAGCGACAGTCAAACTCGCGAAAGTAACACAAACATGGAACACACACACGCACACACAGACACACTGCTACCCACCACATCCAAACAAACCATCCTACACTACATATGAGCAGGTGGGCAAGCCCCCCTACACCCCCCATGTGGGTGGCTGTGCCCCCACACCCCCCTACTTTAATATTCTACCTCCTAGATCGCACAAACAGACACACAAAGCAAACACAGACCCACACATTACAGTCCCCCAGGAACACACATCACACTCAGAACACACATTTACACACACTACAGCCCTCAGAAACACACTTACACAGAGTAACCTACCTGAACCACAACACCAAAAGCACTGACGAAATGTCCCTTAACATTGGGATTTTAAACCTCGCACTTCTGGTGTTTCGCTACTGTGGTCTTTCGGTCTTTAAGCCTCGTGATTACGCGCATTGGTATGTCAAGCATTCAGTATTTGGTAGGTATCCCATTTATATGTACCTCCATGGTTATGTAGATGTTGTTAACATATCTATATATCTATATATATATGCATATCCCCATATATCGACATATCTCTCTCTCTCTCTTTCTATATATATATATATGTTGATTTATTTATATATACACACACACATATATATATATATATATATATATATATATATATATATATATATATATATATATATATATATATATATATATATATATATATATATATATATATATATATATATATATATATATATATATATATATATATATATATATATATATACATATATATATATATATATATATATATATATATATATATATATATATATATATATAGCATACACCTTTCATTGGGTACATGCCGGTTTGTCCTATTTCCACACATTCCTAGATTTTGTGTTTTAACCTGTCAGAATACACAACTGTCATTGGTACATCTCAGGTCACTTAGTTTTAGGTTATTGTGAAGATTGTGTACATGGTTGCACGTTCTAATCCTGGCAGTGGTCATTTTATCTCTCAGACCAGGCACTGGTAGTGCAAGGGTGATTAACGCACATTTCAGTGGTTGTGTGTTCCAAATGTTTATTATTCTGTGTAATACTACCTATATATGCAAGCTGTGGTTAAGGTATACTATGTAACATGTAAATCATCTCTGACTTTATTGGAATTTGAATCAGGGCTGCACAGATATTATGCAAATGCTCTAGCCATTACACTATTGACATTAACATTCCTTCTGCCTATTTCCTATGTCCATGAATCCTATGTGTAAGCTTGGCTACACAACAGGCGGAGCCACCCACACCCAGTGAGCTTCTCGAAATACCGACATGACACATGAATTGAGAGACTATGCATTAACATCCTAACTACATTTGGCATAGTCACTCACTGACACACTTCAGGGGAAACCTTGATGTGTGATTGGCCAACAGTATATACACCCCTGGGATCATGTGTCCCAGACACATACAGCCAGGGTGTGGGGGAGCCACTCCAGTTCTACAGCTGCAAGACCTGTTGGAGAAATTGAATGCTGTTTGTTTGTCATGTTAACATGCCCTTTTGAGATCACTGTGTGCCCCTATCACCCTACAGCACACCAGTCTTCAACAGCTTCCAGCAACTGTGCCTGGAATCACTTCATTGACTATGCTTGACAGAGGCTCAGTTACTTCATTAATGGTGCAGGTAAAGCAAACACACTGTAGCTATGCTTCTAAATGCCCTTGGGCAGATAGCCTACTACCTATCTGTGAACCTCTATAGTGCAGGCCATCTCCAACATCATATGTGATTATACAGAGTTTTCTGATCACAATATGCAGTGTAAATTCACCATGTAGTCAGACAACAGTTAAGTACAGCAATAGCATACAGACTACTGATCCATAATCACACCAAAAGCCTATCTTGGAAGCTAGTGGACATGTATAGGTTTTAGGCTTTGTACTGCTTACCAGTAGGTTACCTACAGGAAAGATGGGACACAAGCACAGATGGGATACATGCCTGCAACAATGCCATGCCAACTTGCATGTGTCAGTCTAAGGCTTTGGAATGCTGGGCAAGGCAATTGGTGCCCCCATGGTGCCATTTTTAGGCAGTTCTCAGAGGTGAATCTCACCTCCATGAACTGCACAATAGCGGAACCAATGAGGGTTAGGCTACTCAACACCAGGGGTAGTACTAACAACATGCATGCACTCACAGCACCCCTCAGTATGGACAACATCTACATCTGTTCTGTGACTGGGACCTGTATAAGGCTCCTGTGAGCACACCGGCACTACCAGACTACAACCCATAACACACATTTCAGCCACTGTACATGGACTAGCACAGACATACAGACATGGGGGGGGTGTATCCATATTCATCGTGGATACCTATACCTCCAAGTTAGTGGGGCAGCATGATACATCTGTGATCATCCATGTGCAGCTAACATCAGCTACGACTGCAATGCAAACTGTGAGTTGCTACAGATAACCCTCCATGACCCAGGAGCACCACTACAACTATTTGGAGACAGTGGTAAACATGACAGTCCTACCAGACACCCTGTTATTGGTCAATGTCGGCTACCCTACACTTAACTGGATAACCTACTTGAGTATTCACTTCCAGGCCCAGCACTTCCTGGGATTTATCATCTCATATGGCCTGTATCAGTTGGTAGATGTACTAGCGAGAGGTGAAAACATACTAGAAGTGGTAATCACTGACATGTGCAACAGGTGCACTACAGCAAAGGTAAACCAGTCACTGTTTAGATGTGACCATGAACTATTCACTGATGATTTCTACTCCCAACCATCTCCTCCACCCAAGGAACACACAGTGAATACCTTTCCTACAGCTAAATTCACAGTACTAATGACAGAGGTGGGAGGGTTCACAGACCCCATGCTCAGGGATGACACTGCTCAAGATATAGACAGAATTACAAATGCACTCTATAAGCACCTACAAAGATGTATGGGTCATGCCATCAATGGTAAACCAGGACTAGCTACTCCTACACAAGGACACCAGTCTGCTGAACCCCTGCATTATACAGGCTTACAACAGAAGTAGTACAGTAGTCCAGAACAACAGCAAATCCCAAGACATGCAGACGTCCTTGACCAGTAATAGCAAGATACTTATGTTACTCATGTAATCATCCAAGGCTGACATCCACAGGTAAACAGGAATGGATTTGGAATATGACCACAAAGGCTTCTTTGGCTATGTCAAGGATGTAAGCAGTAACACACAGATTTACACTGTGCTGGTGCAATATTGCACTGAATATACTGACCCTACTGATATCACCAACACACTTGATGATACATTCGGAGCAAGCTTCACCCCCTACTGGGCCCACAACTATACCCAAACCGTACAGTATCCCAGACATCTGAGACATACAGGTGGTAATGGCCCTTCCAAATGGCATGGCAGAGCATCAATGGTGGCAGATGGTGTCCCAGACTGCATCTTGCAGACACTACAAGACAAAGTGACCCCCCGCCTTATATAGCAATTCAACATCAGCCTCTACACAGGCTACATGGCCATTCACTGGCGCATGGTAACAGCTATTACACTCCACCAAGGTGGTGACACAACTGACCATGGTAACTACCCCCCATAGGCCTGAGTAGCCTGATCTGCACAGCTATGGAGCGCATCCTCATGGCACTCATTAACATAGACAATGGTAACCTCCAGACACTTGACCCAACCCAGGTCACCTTGATTGAGTGCAGATCATGCCTACTGAACCGGTTTGACATCTTACAGCCACCTAGACTTTAGGTGTGGTGTGTGGTAGTTCACACATATTACCTGGACCTTGCCAAGGGTTTTGACACCATTTCCCACTCAGGTATTATTTCTACCCTCACCAGCCAGTACATACACCCATACATCACAGGTTGGTTTGCCAACAGGCTTACACACAGAACACACATGATAAGCCTAGCAGCCTCCAGGTCCAACTCTTGACCAGTCACAACTGGTGTCCCACAGGACTCAGTCCTGGGACTCCTACTGTTTGCCATATACTTCTCAGAGGTACGGGCTAACACAGGTGGACTACAGCAGGCCGTGTTTGACGTCCTTCAAGGGGCCTCACATAGACCATCACAGGGTGTCAGAGTGATGGCCTCCAGCTAAAGGCCACATACTGCATGGTCATTCCATTTTGGGAAACTACACACACACATATTAACACATGAGTGGCAGACAGTATAATTCAGATGATGTAATGGGTATGTGGGGACTACATTACATAGTGATCTCTCCTTTGACAGTCATATGTGCGAAGTAGTTAGGACATCCATCTATGTAGGCCATCTGATTACTTAAGGGTTCACATCTAAACAGACTTAGGTTATTGCGCCCACTTACTCATCAGTCATCAATCCTATCATCGGGTATGATAGCCCATTTTGGATGTATCTCAGAAGACACATCTGACAGCTGGAAGGGCCATGAATGTACCTCACATAGAGGGATAATGCCCTCAAACATGTGACCAATGCTGCCAGACTGCATAAACTCATGCATTACTCAGTGGCATCTTGTTTACTCAGTGATGATATTTGCTGGCCAACAAAGCCATGTCCAAGTCAGGCTTAATGGATATGATCCACCTATGGGCATCCATGTCACAGTGAGCCACACACTGTAATGAGCTACATCTTGCCACAACCATAACTGGAAGATGCTGGTGTGACAGATTCCTGTCACGGGTACTCCCCATTATTTGGAACTACATCCCTGATTACATTATACAGAACCCCTCACTAACACTCTATGGAATCCTTGCAGAGTGGGTGGGGAACAGTGGATACACCCCAGGCATCCCGCAATTGGCTCTGCTCCACAGAGGGACAGTTAGTTAATCAATGGGGTGGCAACAGCAAATACATTTTGGCTATGCTTATGACTAGCCTCGGGCAGTTAGGCATGTACCTACCTATGTATCTATGAACCTATACATACAGTATCGACATATGCTGATAGCTTAATTTACTGTTCAGGTATTGACTTACCTTGTGCCAATGGCTGTTGTGTGTACAATAGTTGAGGGCTGCCTATGTAGGATGCACACAGTAGACCACCTATACATGACAATTTACAGGTGGTCATGTGTGTGTGCCATCCATGTTTGCTGTGTGTGCAGGTGGAGAAGGGTGTCAGTCCATAGGTGCCTACAATGTCAGTGTGTGTACTATACGTTTCCTCTTTGCCAAGGCATGGGCATACTGGGCACGCCTCCGTCTGCCTACTGGGGCTGGCACAGGGTGTTCGTGGTTTGAGTCCCTCTGTGCCTGTGGGGCTCTTGGCAATGGTGGTGGTCTGTGAGGGCTTTCACCATTCTGTCCCTGCTGCAGCTGTTTCCACAGGATCATATTGTGTAGCATGGCACAAACTATGAAGATGTGGGCACACGCGCCTGGAGAGTACTGCAAGGCTCCGCCAGATATGTCCAAGCAACTGAACCATGATTTTAGCATCCCAAACACATGCTCTATGATAATTCTGGTTTCTGCGTGTGCCTTATTATGGCGTTCCTGCGTGGCTGTGTGTGCATTTCTGATGGGAGTCATCATCCACGGTTCCAGTGCATAGCCAGCATCCCCCACCAGGTAGCCATATGGGATGTCCCTCCTGGCAAATACCTGATACAGCTGTGAGGCATGCCAGATGTGGCAGTTCTGACAGCTTCCAGGGCTTCCAGCACACACATCCATAATAATACCCTGGGCATTGCACACGACCTGGCAGTTGATGGAGGGGTATCCCTTGTGGTTTATGTAGTGCCTACCCTGCTCACCGGGTGGTGTCTTGATGTGTATGTATGTGCAGTCTATTGCACCCAGTACCTCCAGGTAGTCTGCCACATGGTGGAAGAGATACATATTGCTGGCCAACTCCTCCTGCATTTGGGGGAAGTATATGTACTCACTGGCATGTGGTAGCATGGGATCCAGGAACTGGTGGAGTACCCCGGATACTGATGCCTGTGAGATCCCCATGATATCCCCAGTTGTCCTTTGAAAGGTACCTGTGGCTAGTATTCTTAAGCTTACACATACCTTTGTGTCCACTGGGATGGGTTCCCCTCTGTTATTTCTGGCTCTGAGGTGTGGCTGGCACAGCTCAACAAGTTGCTGTATGGTGTCCCTGTCCACCCTGTAATGCTCTACTATCTCCAGATCATGTAGCCCCTGGCAGGTTACCCTGGGTCTGAACACTCTCCTCCTCCGGTGCCTGTGATGGTTGTCAGCATCATCCTCCACACCACCATCAGTCTCCAACACATGCTGGTGAATCAAAGCTATGGCAGCCTCTAACATGTACATATTAAAAGTTCCCCATCTGTATAAATCAGTGGTGCAGACTGCCTGGGAATACATAAGTATGTGTGGGGGGCTTTCACACTTTATACTATTGTGCAATGGATGCTGCTGGTGTAATTGGGTGTGTATGTGCACTTCCAGCTGCAGGGTATCTTAATTATGGGCTTTACAGCAGTTACTGCTATTGTGGGGCCTTTGGTGTTGACTTATGCTTGGCTGCCATGATTCATCTATTGCCCTTTACTTCACTTTTCAACCCGATTCCCCTCCCATTGTAAGGCATGCATCCAGCTGCCTGCTTTCTTGTTTTGTACTTTCCCAACCCAGGATTGTGTTGTGAAATGTGTTATGTAGCTGATCTACTGCAAGTTTGCTTTGTTCTGCTGTAACAGTTCTCTTTTCTTTGCAGTACGGCACCTCCCCTTTCCTGTTCTGCAGGTAGCTGCTAGCAGCCTTGTTAGCTGTTGTTAATGGCCCACTGTGAGTTCCTAGGTGTTAATTACTCATTTGTACTCCAATTACAATGCTGCACCATTTCCTTATTGTCTTCCCGTATCCTTCCTGTTTCAACTATGGTGCGCGCCTCTCACAACCGTTTACCGGGTTTTGAGAGTGTTTTCATCCATGTTCATGTGCACTTTCGGTTACCTTGTGTGCTCTGAGCTAAGCAAAGCTATGGCTACTTCCACACCCCTATCCTGCAGCTTTGCTTAGCAACAGGCAACCCGGATTAGCAATACTCCAATGTGCTTACAGCTAAGATGGCGCACCCCTCTCTTGATATCATGTTTATCTCCAGGCCACACCTCGGTGTTGTACCGCTACGCTGTGTGGTACATCCTTATGCCGGTGGGGATTTTGCGATTCAGTATTACTTGACTCATTTGCATGGCATTGACTACTAATTCCTAGTTACCGCGCAAAACACTGTCATAGATCCTTAGCAACCCTCGCTCCATGGTTGTGGTGTAGCATGCATGCCATTGACTATTATGGGGAATTCATGAATTGTGTTACATTGCAGTTTTATGACATATAAATATATTTTCATTGTGATCCCGTTTGCACACTGATGCACTGCAATTTTACTTTGTGTTAGTGTGGCCATGACATTAAAGGTTATTTTTTATGTGTTGTGCATGTTTTTTTATGCCATTGGCTATATATTTAGCCATTGGCATATATTAACATTGCAATACGTATGTTTGGTCCGCTTTCATGGCTCCGATTTTATGTTTGAAAAAATGTAAACCGTTTTTTTTTTTTTTGGTTTACATTTCTGCATGCTTACACCTGCCTGCACCACTTCATGAATCGCTATATACCTTCATTTGCTTGCAAATCTGCTGCTCATGGGGTAATTAGCATACATGTGCAGGGAGCTGCACAGCTCCGGCATACGCTAGTAGTGCACGTGGAAACAGCTCGTACCTGAATCGCTCGGCGGCCATATTTGGTGTTAGATCACCGATGCTACGCCTGCGCCTGGTGCAAGCTTCATGAATCCCGGGGATAATTTTTTTTTATTTAATTTATTCCATTTTAACAAAGAAACATTCTGTTTCTAGTGGTTTATTTTATATTGTAGTTAGGTTCTACTGCAAGCACTTGAAGATCGATGTCTTAAAGCCAGAGACACGTACATCTTGCAAGTTGTACAGCCTCCTGCTTACACTTGAATTTGAATATGAGGTCAGGCAAGTAGCTGCTGCACCTTACCCAAACACATTATTCAAGTCTGAGCAGGGTAAATACGCACCCTGTGGAGGTAGTAAGAGGGAGAGGAAGTGCAGATTAGGGCAGCAGTCAGGAAGGAGAGTTAGGTTTAGGAAGTGGCAGGTGGAATTTAGGGTTAAGGATCTGGAAGGAGATTTTAGGGTTAGGCCACAGGAAAGGTACTTTAAGGTTAGGGAGTGGGAAGGGAGTTTAAAGTTAGGGACTGATTTTAGGCAGGCAGATAGAAGTTTTAATGGACAGCAGATTTAGGAGAGGAAGGTATTAGGGTTAGGGATGGAGGACTTGGATTTAGAACTAGATGGGAGTTTTAGGATCAGAGTTAGGGTTCTGGCACATTTTATTAGGGGTCAAGTGTTGGGAAGGCTAAGGAGTTAAGATTGAGCTAGTGTGTGTCAGCAAGTGGCATTGAGCAAATGTGTCACAAGTTACCAGTCAGTAATTTTGCCAAACATCATGAAAGGAGTACTGAGCATTTCATCACTGAAGCATAAAACTGTGTAGTGTATCAGGAAAACAAAAGAATTTCAAATATAATTTACCATTACTCAAATGTTGCACTAGTTACAACCACCATCCTATACGCAATGACATCATTCCTCCAAGTTAAGCAACATTGTCCTAGTTTTGTTTTATAAGACATAAGACAGCAAGTTCTATGAGTGGTACAAGGCCAGAGAGCTGTGAAAGTGCTCTTAGAAATCTTGGTTTGTGGACTAGCCAGACCCTCTGATATACCAGAAGCCTCTGCTGTTCTAAGGATCAGGAAACATTCCCCATACCTGAATCTGTGACCATCTGGAGAACATGTGCCTCATACCACAGCTCTGTGGCTGAGAATATCCAGTGAATGACATGAGAAACTAGATTGAACCATACGATTCTGTGGTACCTATAGGCTTTAACATTGCCTGCAGAGACACATATTATAATGTGGAATCATGCACTCCTCTGGAAAGACCATACATCTTCAAATCGGCTGCTTGCCATACTGTCCAGGGTATTTCTTCTTTTATATGCTCATTCAACTCATTTTTATGGCATCCCACCAGGCAAATGATACCCAAATGTATGAATTATTCTCTTTGATGTCATTTACTTCACAAATATAGCCCTACACTAAGAATCTGCAGACTTCAGAAGCACGTTTTCTTTTCTATTTATTATGAGCTTGTATGACTTTAGTGTCCAAAATAACTTTACAAAAACTTAAGTCGACTGTCATTTTCTTTCTATGCATATTTTTTATTTGATTCACTGATATAGTAAAACAGTTTCTTTATCTAGACTGTTTTGGCAGTGATTAACTTTTAATTATGCTACTGAACACATTTCTTTCCATTCAGCTCAAGCAGCAGTTGTTATAGTCCCGCCCCTCAGTCCTCTCTGTCACGTTCATCTCGTAGCCTCCAAGCACTGCCTTTCCAAAGAAAGTCTTACATTCATTTTGTTTCACAGTGACATCTATTTGGAGAACCGCAGTCTGTGTCACTTCTCGTAACTCAGAGACTGGTAACTTCCCTTCCTCTGCATGACATCAAATGGCAAACATCTGCAAAAACACTTTTTTTTTAACTTTTTTTATTCAGTTTAATTCTATATTTAACTTTTCAGACAGACAATGTGAACACATTTTCCTGTGAAAGATGATGCTTTTTTTTTTAATTCCTTGGACAAGATATTGGTATTGCACATTACTTTACATTTTTTTAATGTTTTATTTCCCTTATCCAGGAAACAAAGGTGACAATCAGGTCTACTTTTCCAAATGCTGTGAGGGTTCATTTGTAAACTTTCTGTTCTTGTTTATATCAGTGTATTATTAGTTTCTAAAAAATTCCAGCTGCTCTCAGCCTTCATTCATAATTAGTTTAGTAGATCCAGCTTAGATTGACACCAGCAACTCTCATTATCATAACATGATTCTACCAACTTCATACATGAATATTTAAAAACTCAATCACCCTGAGCACCAAAGATCCTGTGAAATGTCTCTAACCTATACTTCCTTTAATTTCAAGTATTTGTGTGTTGTTTAATTTCAAGTATTTGTGTGTTGTTTAATTTCAAGTGTGTGTGTGTGTGTGTGTGTGTGTGTGTGTGTGTGTGTGTGTGTGTGTGTGTGTGTGTGTGAAAAGCTCTTGCTCTCAAATTGCTACAGTCCACCAGATGAAGACCGGTATTTATTCTATAGTATAATTTTCTGTACACACCAAGGACTGAAGCTTGCAAAGTAAGATTCGTGAAACCACATTGTTTTAAAATATGTGTAGCACAAGTATAATTTTTGGGAGGGGTTGTGGGAGTTAATCAAAAGCTTATGTCTGTATCACTGTGTTTATGCCAGCATCATGAATGTGTGTGTGTGTGTGTGTGTGTGTGTGTGTGTGTGTGTGTGTGTGTGTGTGTGTGTGTGTGTGTGTATGTGTGCCAAGAACAGTAATACTAAAAGAGATTCACAACACCAACATGTTAATTGCAGCCTCCCAAACCTCAGGAGAAGTTAAATTACGTCTGAAGTTCAGTTTGGTCAGTTGGTCCAAAATAAACTTATTTCCTCGGTACTCAGAAAAAAAAAGCTTGTTTCATTGAGATGGCCATCTGCCAATTGACCAAATACTGTACCTTATACATATGTGTAAATGTGCATGTGTGTGTGTATGTGTCTGTTTATACACACATTTGTCATCACCATTGCAATTGCAAGCTGTGGTGTTAACCTTGATGGGTACAAAGTTGCTATCACTGTTATCTACACAAAGAACTGAACTACCAACCGCCTGTTTCCTGTACAAAAGAAAGAAAGAAAGTTTGAAGGTCATGCATGCCATCTAACAAGACTTCATGGTCTGCATTGAATAAAATATGCTAAGAGTCTCTGCACCAAGCTTTTCTTAGCCTTAGCTAACCTCAAATGACCCTAAGATATGGGAGGATTGCATGAAAATTATTGCCAAATTGTAATTAAAATTTGTAGAATGCTTTGTGTAAGATATATCACAGATAAGACCTTAAAGAATGCATTCACAGTATGGACAAAATGTGTTATACTTGTCTATACATGTGATAAGCACATGTATAGCCAGGTATAACACATTGATATAAAGAAATGTCTAAAATACTGTCAATATGTCTAGCAATGAAATTCTTTATTGTTTTTAATTTGATGAAACTTTCAATAAATGTGTTTTCTGGCTTGTTTTAAACAGACTCTCAGACTGTCACACTATGGATTTTAGAGCAATAAGAACTGCATGCCTGCTTTTGCACTTCCTCAGATAACATAACAAAAAAAAAAACACTTTTTTTTTCTACCTGGTTAAAAAACTTTTAGAGGTCTATTCACACTGTCATCAGCCTTTGGGTTAACTTTCCAAGGAAAAGCATGCTTTTTTTCACTAACTGTTAAAGGGCTGGGGAATTTCAGGAAGTGCTTAGATTTGAATTCCTGCCCTAATAAGGTAAGACAGCTTCGTCTGAAGTAACTCTTCCATACAGGGGCATGTACTCTACACACCTTCCCAAAAAACAATAATACTTTTATATGCCTCTGTAATGTTAGTGAATAAACCTGTCACTGAGTCAGACTGTAACAAACTTCTCAGCTGCACTGCTCTTAACCCTTATAAAGCTTGCAGGAAGTAAACTAAAAATATTGAATTTAATCTAAATGTTTAGGCTGTGAAATGTATAGCAGACATATAGGTTCATCAGTTCATATGTACTTCTTAGGCTATTGATCTGTGAAGTTCTTAAGAAGCCTAGCCCTACATTCACATGGTAGGTTTTAGCACTTATTTTTTTGTGTACAACTAACCCAAAGGTGGGTAGAACAAGGATATGTTGGAGAATTCACTTGTTGCCCCTATGAATGAGGAAGATGGGTGTTAAACGGGGTGGGGCTGAATTTGTGGTTTCCCATCCATTTATTTGTTAAACCAGGGATGAGTTTTTGGTTTCCCATCCACCTGTTCAAATTACAATTAAAGAACGTAAGAGAAGCACTTTGCTATGGAGTGGAAGATGGTTCCATAGCAATGGTAGTCTCTGCATGACATACCAATCCCTACAACATGTTCCACTTAAGTTGCAAAAGAGATTGAGATCCCTTGACTGGATATTCATACTACCATTGGTTCATATGTTCATAGGTTCATAGGTGAATACTAGGCTAATGGAGCTGGGGCCTTTACAAACCTAGCCCATAGAAGTGCCCTGGCATTGTGCCGCCCGATGTTAGTTCCCAGTGCCTCTATCAAGTAGAGTGATCCTTGAGGTGAATTTTCTATTACCCACCCACCCATCAAGATTTCTCTTGAAGAGGGACAGCGAGGTGCTCTGCTTGACATGTATGGGAAGTCTATTCCATAGCATGGGCAGTCTCTGGGTGAAGAACCTGTCCCTCCAGCATGTTCTGTTGATTGTGGTAATGAGGTTAAGGACTCTGGAGCATGTGGTGTGGAGGGATTGGGATTTCTTTAGATGTAGCATTTCTAACAGAACTGGATCAGACATGGCTTTTGTAAGTCAGGCAGAGATCGCCTCTAAGTAGGCGATATGAGACAGAGAATAGCTGGAGTCTTTAGAGTCTGTCCATGTAGGACATGTGTTTAATACCTAGGATCCTCTTCATGAGGTACTTCGGTGGCCTCTCCAGCTGTTGCAGGTGTCTAGTGAGGTATATGCCAAATCGGGCATTATACTCGATGATTGGTCTAATGAGGGAAGAGTAGAGAGAGATGATGACCTCTTTCTTCTTGGATGCAAAACCCTTGGTAATGAGATGTGCCACATAGAAAGACTTTCTGACCACAGTGGCAATATGGTGGTTGAAGGAGAGGTTGCTGTCAACCTGCATCCCCAGATCTCTTATAATGCCTTCAGTGTTCAGTGGCCTCCAATCAATCTGGTAATTAGTGGGAACTGAGTTTTTACCAAATGGGATGGCAATGCATTTTATGGCATTAAGCTTAAGGCCATGGTTTTGAAACCAGTCATTGGTCTCAGTGAGGCCTTTCTGTAGGATGTCTGCATCAATTGGGGAGTTAATAATGTCTCCCAGCTTGCAGTCATCTGCAAACTTGGTCAGCCAGAGTCCCTTTGTGTTGGTCTGGACTTCTGAGAAGTAGATGTTGAACAGGAGAGGACCCAGGACAGATCCTTGTGGGACTCCACTCATGACTGGACTTGAGAATTTATAATAGGTCTGATAGGATAAGGTCTGTTGAGGCTGCATATTTGAGGCACATGTTGCATCTTAGTAACCTTTATGATACCAAATAGACAGAGACAAGGCTTTGAGATGGTCTGCATATTTTTTTTATTTAGATCCTTGTTTTTTTTTTTAATGAGAAAACATGTTGCTGCTCGAATTGTGATAAATGGTTGTATAGGTGCATACTGAATGGGGCATTATAATCAATGACCAGCAGATGAAGGCAGCGTACAGTGGAATGATTATATCCCTGGACATGGATGTCATGGCTTTATATATAAATTGAATATGTGGTGATCAAAGGACAGTTCATTGTTATCATAGGTTTCCAGATCTCTAAATATAGGATCAGCTTTCAGGGGTGTGTTGTCAATGTGATAACTACAAGGGAAGTCACATTTGCCAAATGTTACAATTATACACGTCTTAGTATTGAATTTGACACCAGCTATTTATTTGGGAAAGGCCATCTTGGAGTAACTTGGTGTTCTCTGGGGAGCTTATGATAGCACCAAGTTTACATTCTTCTGCAAGTTTGGTCAGGTACAGGACCTTAACATTTTTTTTTTTTTATTTCCATGAAGTAAATGCCAAAGAGGAGTGTCCCAAGCACTGAACCCTGGGGTACACCACTAGTAACAGGTCATTAAGATGATGTAAAGCCACCCACACTAACATCTTGCATTCTATTTGAGAGCCAGTTTGCTAGCTAATAAATGACATAGGGGTTGACAATTAATTGCAAGAGTTATCTACCATAACTGAGTGTGGGGGGGGGGGTAGTGTTGAATGCCTTTATGAGGTCCCAATATACAGAGTGCACTATATTGCCATAGTCCATTGTTTCAGTAACTTTTTTGAAGACGCTGACCAGGTTAAGTAAGCAGAAGCTGACCTTGATGAATCAAAACTGGGTTAGGTAGAGAGTCAGTAGGTTACCTGTATGCTTATTTATTAATTCCTTAATGGCCATTTCCATAGCATCACAGATGAGACTGGTCAGGCTTAGAGTTTGTAATTACCCAGGTCCATTGATGTCCCTCCTCTGAACAGGGGATAACTGTTGCTGTCCTCCAGTCATCTGGCATGAAGTCTGTTTGGAGATTGATACTGAATAGCCTCTTTAAGGATCTGGCAAGTCATGTTCCAGGTTAACCAATCAATGCAGAACCTAAGGACATCCTGCAGATCTCAGCCATCCACACTCCGTTTGGGGGGATTTTTTTTTTTTTGTTAGGCCCTACCCACTTTCCCCACCCCTGATCTATGTTCACTGACTATCATCCAAGGTCTATTTCCTCTTTGGACCATGCCCTCTTAAATAGCATCATCAGAGAACGACCACCATCACAGGATGGAACTACCCATCCCTCACTGCCAAAACCTCAGAAGACTGAGACACTAATGAAACCATGGTTACCTGGTCCATAGTTAGGGCTTTATCCCTCTATGCCACAATGCTGAGTATTTCTGTTTCTTTCTTATACTTTAATCCATACCTCCCAACTGTCCCGAATTACTCGGTTTTTACTGAGTTTTGGGTTCCAAAAATGGGGCACCACAATTCCACAGTGGCAACCCTTCATTTCCAATTTTTTTCTTTGTGTTTTATTTATTTATTTTTTTATTTTTCACGCTTTGTCAGCTGACATCAGCTCCATCAGGGCTACCAGCCCGTCGGAATTGAGCTTGCTCACATAGGCTCAAATCAAATGCTTTTGCGAAAGGGAACGGCTTGTTTGTATTGCTCACACCTGGATTTTATTTATTTTAGAAGCTTCTTCCTGCCTGCTTTTTTGCTCAGCTGCTGCTGAAATAGAATGTGGATTTATTACAGCCAAATGGAGGCGTATTGTCACTCATCGAATTTTAGAAGCTCGGCTGCTGCAATGGGAAACAGAGAGGTATTATCATTTGTCTGCCTGCAAACAGAGAAGTAAGGACAGGGTGTGTGTGTGTGTGTGTGTGTGTGTGTGTGTGTGTGTGTGTGTGTGTGTGTGTGTGTGTGTGTGTGTATGTGTGTGTGTGTGTGTGTGTGTGTGTGTGTGTGTGTGTGTGTGTGGTGTGTGTGTTTGTGTGTGTGTGTGTGTGTGTGTGTAAAAATAAGCATAATATAGCTTCTTTCAAGGAATTAAAAATTATTAGAGGAATCACATAAGGAAAATAAGCAGAGATGAAAGATGCAAAAGCAAAAGAAAACCTATATGAATGTGGTGTGTGTGTGTGTGTGTGTGTGTGTGTGTGTGTGTGTGTGTGTGTGTGTGTGTGTGTGTGTGTGTGTGAGAAAGTGATCATTGTGAGGGTGTCTAAGAAGTTATATCAGGAATATTGGAAAACTGTTTCAAAGTTTGAAAGTTTTACAGGCACAAGCCTGATAATGTGAAGAATAAAGCCTAAATTGCTAGGTCAAGACTTGTGTGTTGTTTATTTTTTTTTAATTATGTAAGAGAGATTCATATGAAATGATTGCTTATTGAACAATATATATATATATATATATATATATATATATATATATAAAACACATCCCTCAAGGTGGCTAGAGGTACTCAGGCTCAAAACCTGTACCTTGGGTACAGGGTAAAAAGTGCTTAAAGTCCCTAGCCACCACCACTTGTGAGCTTTGCCCAGGTTTTTTATGCTAAGAGGCTGAGAGCTGTGGTGAGAAGTGAGAAATGAATTCACTAAATGATAGCCATTAAGTTTCAGTCTTCCAGTTTTTCCAAAGGCTGCTGATTTGGCATAGTACTATGTTGTTCTGATTGTAGTGCAAAGGGTCCTGGGTTCAAAACTTGCCATTGAAATGCATGGTGGTAACACAGCATTTTATTCTAGCAACTTTACAAAATTATACAAGCAATGTTTGAAATATGTCCCTGGTTTTTGACCTTTTGTCTCCCCCCAAAAAATGAAATTGAAAATAAGTGCAAGATGCCTATGGCTTACACTACTGTCATTCTATGTATAGTGTGGGTGTGGCAGTAGACTTTTATGATGGAAATGTTTTGAATTGGGCAGTTTTGTCATTATTGGTTCATGCATTTTGTTTCATTCCCTACAGTAGAGCCTACTGGAAAAATGTTCAAACAATAAATTTAAAATGCGGTCTGTCTAACAAGTGTGTTGTATTATACAAGGAATATAATTTAATAAAGTCAGGAAGGTGTATCAAAGAAAAGAACACATGTATGTTTCTTGTTTTGTGCGCAAAGGGCCAATGATTTGAAAAAAGCCCAAATGTAATCTTTATCCACCGCTGGCCAGATGCATTTTCTTTGGATGTGGTGTGGGTTTCAATGCTATTTCAATGAATGTGAGTTTCAAGGGCAGATAAGTTTTAATGCCAAGCCTATTTTCATTATGAGACAGTATTGCTTTGTTTACCAGATGTCTATTAGTGTTTCTGCATTGTTGTGCTGTAAAATGTAAAAATAAAATCCAAATAATCATTGTAGAAGTAAAGCAGTATGCATACATTAGCATTTATGGTAAATGGGGCGAAATAGCCAGGTAATGGGACATTGGAATGGCTTCAGGGGGACCCTGATGCCATATTTTGGTTGTCTCTTCTTCAATTTGCATTTGAAAGTTGGTATCGCACAATTCCATTGGAGTGGGTTGGGTTACGTAATTATGTATGCAAATTAGATGTTAATCAGCGTACAAATTTGTACCTATTTTTCATGGGCCTTGTCCAGATTTTTGATGTTTCCAGGTTGAGAGGTATGCTTTAATCTATTAGTATCATTGGTATGATCCCTCAACACCACACCCCAGTGGTCATCAGATTTACATAATTTACATGTCAGTAATCCACAGAGTCCCCTAGCCATTATACTTCACTGTGGTCAGTAGTGGACTGGTTTGGATGTGTATTTAGACTAATTAAGTCTGCAAAGCAGTTTTGTCCATAAAGGTGGGTATACCTTTGTAGACAGAAGTTATAGATTGCACCATGAAGAATTTAGGAAACAGGCAAAACGAGCTTTGAAGTATACATCAAGATGTTAGAGTCACAGCTGACTAAGCAGCATAAAATTAAGGGAATTTTAGAAGTCAGTATGACATGATAGCTGCATTGTGTGCAGGTAGAAAGCACACCACAAAACCCGGAGACAGTCTGCCATGTAGTGTGGGTGTGCAGCAAGCAGGAAAAGTATATTCAAACCCATCCATAAATGATTTCAAAATCCAGGTGAAATTAATGGAATCTGAAGTAGAGGTGAAACTTCTGCAGCTTGAAGCTGCAGAGAAAAAAAAAACAATTTTAGGTACAAATAAATTGAAACCAAGCAGAAGAAAGAGAAAAGACAGCATCAGCAGAAAAGGGAAATGTTGGCTGTGATGCCTGTGCACTGGCCCAGTAATCAAGGAGCCTCACTCCTCACCACTAACACCAGTGAGGGGCATCCACATTGCGATGGATAACAAATATACACACAGTAAAGTACAATTTCCCTTAAGAGCACACAGATATCACAGTCAGTCTGGGGATGGTTTCTCCTCTTCTCTCCAAATCCCCAATAAGACTCCCCACTGGCACAGCTATAGGGTCCAGATCTCAGCCTAGTGGCCAAGCTAAAACCTCCAGCACCCTCTCTGTCCAACCAGTGCTTCATGTCCCTGCCCAAGTACCTGACACACACAATTTCAGATAAGATTTATATACAACCACACAGACACTCCTGGGGAAGGCTGCCACAGGTTCTCCAGCTATGTCCCTTCCTGCCAGTCTATAAGGTAGTACCAGCTGCTACCAATCACTAATATCAGCTACTAAAAAGGCCCTTACCAAAGGGTGTCCAGTTATTCCTGTGCAATATTATTATCCAAATAGTAAGTCTGACCCAGGGCTAAATCTATTGGAGTGGCTTGGCCAGTATCACTATACACATGCAATGTACTCTAAAGCTTAAATTATCTCTACACAAAACAGCCAAAGTTGAAAGGTTTATAAAATGTTTAATAATAAATAATAAAAACACAAAACAATACTTCTTACTATACAGTGCTAGTCAAGAGTTTAGAGATCACAGGAAAATGCTTAAAATAATACAGTAGAATAGTTCTGACATCAATACAGAAAACAGCTCGACTAAACTTACTACTTCTATCTATATCTAAGAGCAATCACAGTTCTAAATAAACTTACATATAGAGCAAAGCAGAGTACTGATGAGTTGTTGTCAGCTTTAGACAAAATCCAAAAATGCCCTCTTTCTCGCTCTCTGAGACAGTCTTTTAAATTGATAATACATCACTGCTGGCTCATTTTAGATTACATCATTCTTCTCTGGTTTCCCAGGCTAACAGAAACTCAGAGTTTAACATAGCTTTGATCTTGCACCAGCAATTAAAGACATTATATATGTAAAATTAGAAATTAACTCTGGTCTCAAAACAATAGAAAGAATCTGCTTGTCCAGACATCATGGTTCTGAGTTTGAGATCAAACTGTCATACAAGGCTTGACTTACCAGCTTTTTTCCAGCAGAGTGCACTGTTGTTACATTTTTGATGTTCAACATTTAGCACAATTTTCTTCCATTTAAGAGAACAAGCCTGTGGTTTATATTAATATTTACAAATAACAGAAATCTAACTAGGCTGACAACCTTCACATATCTTCACATATCCCCCAGAGAACTCAAGTTAGTTTTTCAAGTGACCCTTGAGAAACGTTGCTTGAGAGGGTTAGGTCTATCTGAGTATACCTTACCATTCCCTGTCTTGAGAGCCCATCTGCATTAGCATTGCTAACCCCACTGATATATCATATGCTTGCAACCCAAGGCTCCATCTTGACAACTTGGCATTTTATTGCCTGGCTCTATTTAACCATGTTAGGGGATTGTGATTGTCATGACAGTTAATTTTCTTCCATACAGATAAGGCTTATGTTTCTGCAGTGTCCACACTATGGCTAGACATTCCTTTTCTAGAGCTGCATACCATTCCTTCCTGGGTTGGAGCCTATGACTGAGATAAACCACAGGGTTCTCTTCTCCCTCTGAAGAAATCTAGCTATGTACAGCCCTTCCCCCATGGTTCGAAGCATCCACCTGCACAACAAATTCTTTGCTGTAATCTGGGCTGGCTAACACAGGGGGTCCTCCCAGAACTTTTTTAAGCTTTTGGAATGCCTGTTCACATGCTGGGGTCCACATTACCTTATCTGGCCTGTTTGTCCTTGTCAGGTCTGTGAGGGGAGCAGCTATGGTACTATAATTAAGGACAAACTTTCTGTAGTACCCTACTGTCCCTACGAAAGCTGTGACATGCTTTTTGGTAACAGGTGAAGGCCATTCCTGAATGGCTTACACTTTGACAGGTTCTGGCCTGATCTTACCACTCCCCAGTTTATGTCCCAGGTAGGAGACCTCTGCCATACCCACCTGTCATTTGCTTGGCTTAATGGTCAAGCCTGACCTCTGTAGTCTGCCCAGCACCTCCCTGACATGTTTGAGGAGCTCTTGCCAGGAATGGTTGTAGATGGCAATATCATCTAGGTAAGCAAGGGCAAACCTTCCTGCTCCTGTTAGGATATGATCTACCAGCCTCTGGAAAGTTGTTAGGGCATTTTTCATCCCAAAGGGCATCTTTGTGAACTCATACAAGCCAAAAGGAGTCACAAAGGCTGACCTCTGTCTAGCACTGGGAGTCAAAAGCACCTGCTAGTAACCCTTGGTAAGATCAATGGTGGTAAGATACTTAGCCCCACCCAGCTGCTCTAGGGCCTTATCTGTCCTAGGCATGGGATATGCATCTGTTTCTGTGTGACTATTTAATTTCCTGCAGTCCAGACAGAACCTCGTGCTGCCATCCTTCTTTGGCACCAGCACCACTGGGGAGGCCCAGGGACTGTTGGACCCTTTCCTGCATCTCCTCCCAAAGAGTCTGTTTGACTCTCTCAGACACCCTATAAGGGACCTGCATAATAGGCCTTTGGGGTCCTGTATCTACCTGGTGCAGCACCAGGTGGGTGCACCCTGGTTTCCCAGTGAACACATCCCCAAACTCCTGTAACACTGCTTGGATTTCTCGAACCTGGGTAGGAGATAGCTGCTGGGACATTGGTACCCCTTCCACTGAGGTGTCAGTTTGAGCCTCACTGAGGAGATTAGTCACCAGATCTCTGTCAGACTCCTCCTGCAATCCACTGCAAATACTCAGCACAAGAGACTCCCTATCATGGTAAGGTTTCATCATGTTAACATGGTACAATGTGTGCCCCTGTCTCCTGCCTAGCAGTTCCACCATGTAGTTAATATCACTTATCTTTCTTACCACCTTGTAGGATACCTCCCAAGCTGCTTGCAGCTTGTTGTGTTTGACAGGAATGAGAGCCATTACCTGCTGCCCTACAGCATACTCTCTAGCTTGAGCATTCCTGTCATGCTACACCTTTATCTGTTGTTGGGCTTCCACCAGGTTCCCTGAGCCTTGTCCTGTGGTTTAGGACATATGCCACAACAGACTCATTGTGAGATTCACACTCACCTTCCCACTTATCTTGAATTAAATCTGGAGGTCCCCTCAACCTATGCCCATACAAGCAACTCAAAGGGTGAAAACCTGTGGATTCCTGGGGAACCTCTCTGTAAGCAAACAACAGATGGGGAAAATATTTGTCCCACTCCTCCTTAAACTGGTCTGCAAATTCCCGTAGCATGGACTTGATTGTAAAGTTTAACCTCTCAACAAGACCATTAGTCTGGGATGGTAGGGAGTGGTCTTCAGTTATTTCACTCTACAGTACTTCCACAGACAAGCCAGCATGTTTGACATTAAATTGGCGCTTCTGGCAGTCAATATTTCTTTTGGGAAACCTACCCTGCTGAAAATCACTAAAAAGCATTTGCCACCTTTTCTGCCTCAGTGGAGGACAAAGCCACTGCCTCAGGGTATCTTGTAGCATAATCTACTACCACTAGGATATACTTTTTCCCTGTGGAAATTGGGGTACTCAGAGGCCCCACAATATCCATAGCTACCCTTTGAAATGGCTCCTCAATCACAGGCAAAGGCATCAAAGGAGCTCTCACCTTGTCTCCTGCCTTGCCTACCTTTTGGCACTGCTCACAGGTCCTGCAGCACTCTATTACATCTCTGGAAATTCCAGGCCTATAGAGGTTTTGCATAATATGTATCTTTGTATGTTTTATGCCCATATCACCTACAAAGGGAATATCATGGGCTATGGCTAGAAGAGCCAGATGGTAGGCTCTAGGCACTACCAACTGCTATACCTTCTCACCTTCTAGCCTTCTCTCAGGGGTCCACTCTCTATACAGTAACCCTTTTTCCCAGTATACAGATTCCCCCTTCCCTTGAGAATCAGGTGCCTCACTAGCTACCTGCCTCAGGCCTTGCACTACATATCTTCACATTGGCATTTTGCCAAAAACACGTGAGTAGGTGGTAGGTAGGTAGGTGGTAGACCGTTAAATCCTACATGCCAAAGTCAGCAACATTTTTTTTTATTTACAGTATAAAAAAGGGGTGAGTTTGACAGTTTCATGCAGACATTTGAAGGGGTTTGTAATCAGCACCAAACTGACCTGCAGCAGTAGGTAAGGTTTTTAACTCCTCATCTTATTGATAAGTCAATGTGTATGAATTATGATAAAGCTAAACAAATTTTATTTTAATGTTTTAAACTGACTCCTGAAGGATATAGGCAGAAATTCAAAAATCATAGATGAAAAGCAGATGAAAGCATGATAAATTGCAAAAATAAAAACTTTCTTTCATAGGTGAATGAGTAAAAGTAACGTCACTCCATCTTACAACTTAGCAGAACTTTTCTAAAAGAAGATACCCTTAGTTATGTATCTGAGGACTTGAGAATCTGGTTGGCAGACCAGGAATGTGACACTGCTGAAGAGATTAGGAGGAAATGGCTCCTGTATTTAGGTAGCATGTCACAACTGCACAGGAATATAGTACCCATCACTACTTGTGAATACAAGGGATTCTGTAGGGCAGCCTAAGCCTTCCTAGCAGGTTCCATAGGTAAAGGGGTTTGCTATCAATTCTATTTTGCACTAATGTTTTGGTGTCAGATGTTTTCATTTAACTAAATGGGCATCTACTCTACCAATCTCTACTGAGATAAGGTGGGGAACAAAAGTCTCAGGAGGCAGCAAGCAGGATTTACACTACAGCATCTGGAAACAACTACAGCAAATGGCCTGTACTGTATTCTGAGGAAGTGGAAAGAGACTGCCACCAAGAGGGAAGCAGCATTAGACATAGGTTAGTCACTGAAGTGAAGGCCATGAAGTGGACACCTTTTTGGGTACCATAGATTAGAGTTGACATGAATTAGTACTGGAAGCAATGGAACATGCAGCCAGCAGTGTTCAATAATATGCCAGTGGATGCTTTAATAATAAATTATTTTGATAATGTAATACATTGTGCACTTTTGGTTATATGTAGCCAGAAAGGAGGTAGGCATGTAGGAAGGAAGGAGGACAACCCTGACAGTTCCCACATCTTGGACCATGGCTGTTTATGTGACTATCTTACTCCAGTAATACACTATCCACCACAATATTCCTAACATTTTCTTTAACACTCAATTAGTCATAGGATCCTACTAGGTTAACTGATCTTGTGGGCCATTTTAAGCCAAGCCAGTTGCCCCATGTGAGAATCAAACCCTGCACCATGTGTTTGTAAGGTAAACACTTCAACCACTATGCCAAACTCCCAACCTAAGTAAGTGAAGGATTGTTTATGGATGTTAAGGAAGCTAAGTGTGTAGGTGAAATCTGTGTGAAAAGTTGGGAAAGTGGAAAGTAAAAGGTGAACAGGTGGTATATGTTGTGGAGATGGTGGATTGATGGTGTCTGGAGTGATGTCAGAAAGGAAAAAGAAGGCAACGAAGAAGTGATGTTGGATGGGGCGATATGTTGAGAGAAAGTTGCAAGGAGTGGAGTGAAATATTGTAAATGTTCAGCAAATATCCACCCTCCCTTCCCTTTGCTCTACTGACATCTCTTATGCCCTTCTTTCCATAAACCCCACACAATACTTCTTTGCCTTTCACATCCTCCTTTAATGCTTTAATTTCCATCAGTTTCCATTTGTCTGTCTTATCCTCATACACTGTCCAATCATTGAACAATTACAATATTTAATTAGTGATGGGTTGGACTGGGCAACAAACCAAGAAATGAAAAACAAGGAAATGGTGTACCAGAATAGAGGACAGGGTGGGGTGTAAACTGACTACCATGCTGCACAGTGTTACACCCAACCTGAGGTCAGTTAAATCCATGGTTTTCCTCATGGTTTGGCCCAGACACTGCTGGTCTGGTGGTCAGGGCTATGCATATATGTGAATCTGCAACTTGTACAAAGATGTGCTTCTGGCTCCCAATATGGATGTCCAGCAGCTGCTCCACCACAGTGTTTACTTGGCCTTCCATCCCCCTGCCTAGTGACCAGGTGGGACTCTCCACTGATGATCACTGATGAGGATCCAGCACCTCTCACCACAGTAACAACACCAATGAACCATCCTGGTCATCCCATGACAGAATGACCTTCATCAGCCTGTTGAGAGGTGGACCCAGAGATTTCTGGGGTCTCCGCAGGTGATGGCAAGGAATATGATACCAGTCATCATTGCTACAATATACCAAGCTCCATGGCCAGCACATCATAAAATAGCAATGGAAATAAAAAACAAAAACAAAAGTCAAATAATAAAATTGTGATGATAGCACTGATTAAGAAGGAAAAAATAAAAGTAATCATCAATCGGCTGTGCTACACTGATTTTCAGGGCTGTACCTGAAGAAGTAAACACTGTTAGGTGGGCAGTGGCATCACAAATACAATATACAGCCCTGATGTTTACGTACTACACAAATGTGTTTAATACAGGATGGGATATGAAGGGAACCAACTAGTCACTTGTGCAGGACAATGGCACAGTGCATGAGATGCAACCAGTGTCCTTACAATGGGCATCAAAGCTATACAGAACCTGCTCCTTTGTACAAAGGAAGTACACAGTGCTAATTAGGGAATAAGCAAGTATCCTGCACCGTATGGAAAATGCTGTGATACAAGGCAGTGGGTAGTACCAGACCATGTGTATCCCTCCTCAGAATATCAGCATGAATCCACATGGCACACATGAACCCTGAGGTTATACTGCACCCAGGACTATGTCACCAACAAGAAGTAGTAGCAGAAAGCCTAATATTTATATGTCCATTGTATGCCACATACAACTGATGGTCATAGGCAATGGACAGGGCAGTGTAACACCAGTGTGACAACAAGCCATCACAGACTGACAAGGGTATTGTACATTAACAACATACTGAAATGATAGGTACTCAGCACTGAACAATGTCAACTGTACATGTATCAAAGCAGATACCTACAGCCTTTATGGTGGTCTCATGCCCAGTGTCACTTCATTCTGCAATTTCCAGTCACTGTTGGGAATACCTGGTAGTGGGAAAGACAGTAACACAGTTCCCCTTGCAGTCACACGGTATATGACACATAAAGTAAAAGCTAAGCTATAAGCAATAGTAAAATCAATTAGCAGCATTGCAAACAAGGGTGAAGCAGATGAGTCATAAATATGCAGTTATAACAGCCAGGCCCATATAGATACCTTGACACCTAGACAGGCACACATGCCTCCTCTGACATATCATCCAATTCTTTTATATCTCACCAAGTGCTGAAAAACAGAAACAAAGATTTAAAAAACAGCTTGGTCATGAATACCAACACCTGCATATAGCTCGACAGTAATGCCCACTAGTGTAAAAACAATTAATAGTTAATTAAACCTGCAGAACTCTGGCCCCCTCTCCATAACTTCTTCTTTCCATAACAAAATAGATCAGAGTGATGCCTATTCAGGTCCCTGTAATGATTATGGCATTGCTCACCTGAGTATTTGATGCCTCTGTAATTATTTCCCAGTGCCAGGCATCCACCTTGTATGGTGGGGGGCCTCAAAGGAGTTCCCCAGCAGTTATTCATGGTAGTGGTGAGCAGAAGCTGGAGACATAGTTTGTCTTCATCCTGCAGGAACCCATGCACTATTAGCCCTTCCAGAAGTCATTGTCACCTACTATGCTGATACCAGGAGAGAAGTTGTAGCAGGTCTGTCTTGTTGCACATTGCAAATACTATGTGACACTTAATAGTAAAGCAATGTAGCCACGTAACACTGCAGGACAGTGGAATTATAACGACAATGGGCATTTGTAAAGAGAAAAGGGGTATAAGCACGTCTGTCAAATGAGGTACCATACTACTGCATACACTTTTAGGGTGCAACAGTATGCCAATACACAACAAATTACAGCAGTGATGTGGCATCAGTGGGAGATTATAATAAGGGCAATTCAGATGCCTCCCAAGGGCCCACAATTCCATGGGGCTTCATGGCCAGCCACTCATTTCTCAATCTTACCTCTTACCACTTTTGTTGGTATTTTTATACATCCTGTCTTTCTAGTTTATGACTTTACTTCCCTGAATATCATTTTCAGGACCTCTGTTTTACTTAAAGTAGTGCCTTAGGCACTTTCAAATTTGTGGCATTGCAAATCTCAGCAAAACTGAGGATGTAAAAAGAAGTTTATATTGCACTTCTTAATGAAGCAAGAGTGGAAAGTCAGAAAGCCAAATACACTAATTTGGCTTTCTCCAGGTGTCAAAAGTTGCAGTATCAGTAATGTCACATGACCCGATGAGGTTGCACCTTGGGCTTGGCATTAAGGAATTTACAGTTTTTGAAACTTGCCCACCATATCTCAACCTTTCCTAATATCTGGTTAAAAAGGAAGTATATGGTAGAAAGCAATGTTTGCAGTGAAAACTGTTTCTTGCAGCAGAATGTCTTGTACAAAAAGTAAAAGTTAGATAATATTTACATAAATGCTGAATTTGTAGTTGTTGACATTTACAGAAAGCACTGGAAAATGTATGGAGTTATTCATTAGATGAAAATTTTTACTCGGCACCAATGAGTGAAATATATTGTGTGTTTGCATTAATGGTTACCCTTTTCTTCTCTGTATATTCGTAATTGCATGAAACACAGTCCCCAGGATTTTCTAATCTTCTGTGTAAGACTAGATTAGTCTTACACGGAAACGCCAGTCTAAGAGTATGACGGCAGCATGCCATGCATATTAATGAGAACATGCTGCCTCAACTCTAAAGCTTACACGGAGCATGGCCGAGTATAGGGGGCATGTCGGACTGCCGAGCAGTCCAGATATCCACGCCCCTGCACTGACAAAACCCAAGAGTTCTCTCACACGTGTACATTGTAGCACTACACTCCCCCATATTTTAAACCTCGTACAAATTTAAAAATTAAGAGAAATTTTTTTTGTTTTATTTCTGATATAGCTTAACGTATTTACACTGTTTGCGCGGGATTGCCCATTGCTTAGCTACAGTTAGCAGTTTAGACACCAAAGAGGATAATAAGAAAAAAATATGCAAATTAAGCAAAATAGCGATAGCGTAGTGGTTAGAGCCTTCGCACAAAGAGGAGGCATTCCCGGTTTATCATGTATAAGTTTTGTAAAAAGCATTCAAATGTTATATGTAGTAGTGAATGAAATATATATATATATATATATATATATATATATATATATATATATATATATATATATATATATATATATATATATATATATAAAGGTGAAATGGTTATGCATTCTGAGGCATGAGTAACTTATTTTAAGCAATATAAAGCACCGCTAAGCACATTTTAGCTGTATTTAGCATATTTAAAACCAATTGCTTGTAGCTGAGCAGCACATTAACAAGCGCAATGTATTTGCACGTAGCTGCGCACAGCGCTAACCAGCGCAAATACAACATATTTGTATGTAGTTGTGCACCGCGCTAACCAGCACAAGGTCGGGCAACGTTGAGTAAAGTCGGGCAAAGTTGAGCAAAGTCGGCTAAACATGGCCACACCTCCTTTAATGTACCTTAACTATTCAGGTCTGGCCAGTAGGAAAATAAAAAGCAGTGACAGGGCTCGAGCTCAGGATAATGTGCACTATAGTCACAGTACATAACCACTAAGCCATGACAGCATTTCATAACCATGCACTTTCAACAGACACATATCTATCAAAAGAATATTAAACATTGCTAACATCAGCTAAACAGGTGTACCAACAGCTGAGTTTTTTCAAAACTGGCCAATCACAAATAAGTGTGGGAAATAAGGTACATTTAAGCTCCACAGGCGGGAATACTTGCCATAACTGGTTGTAGCTCCCTTCTGCAGTCAGCATGGCCGGTGTTGGAAAAGGCACTCCATTTCAAGTGCAACACTGGGGAATTGAGGAGACCAAAGTAATGGTATGGCTCCTTGTCCACAATCATGAGGAAAGAGTCCTGCGGGGCCAGTACCAGGGCACTCAATATAAAACGGAGGCCTGGAACAGTCTAGCTCGTGATCTCACCAGTGCCACTGGCATTCCTCAGACTGGTGAGCAGGTCAGGTACTATTATTCTGACCTGAAGCGACGTAAGGAGGCTTAACTGGACCAGTGGATCCAGGAGTCCCGTGTGATGCCTAATGCCCCAGTACTGAGTAAGTAGCCATTGTATTAAGTAGTTAAGAATTGCTATGCTTGTCTATACTATGGATAGGTATGTCTCAATATCACTCCATTTACTTCACAGCTGCAGGTGTCCGGGCTATGAATCAGCAAGCCCATGAAGATAGGTTGCAAAGGCTGCTTCATCAGGCAGGTTAGTAATTATTCTGCATGTACTGTTATATAAAATAAATGAGAGAGCCTTCAAAAAGTGTTTTAACCCAATAAATAAAGGTGTAATAATCCTTTAATAAATGTATAATTCCTGGAGTGCGTCTGTGTCATTTTTTTTTTATATGTTGTAGTGTTGCATTTTACAAATAGTACTGTTGTATTAAGCAGTGTTAACCCACACTTCGGTAGGCCCATATAACGTGGATGAAGGGAATGCCAGTAGCTTTTATGCATATTTACAGCTCTCAACCATTGGTTCAATCCTAGCATGTACAGGTTAATCTGGCACGTGAGTAGCTTGGTATTTTGTTCCCCAGAAATGTCAGTGTGCTGCAAGAAATGTAGGGAGCTGTTAACATATATAACTAATACTTTCACCTGAAAATATCTAGATAATTATATGAAAGTAGAGCTGTCAGTGTACCATCTTAGCAGTAGTGTGAGTGAGCAACTCTCAAAATACATAGCAGTAACATCTGCATCTTGGACAGTTTGTATGTAAGATACAGCTCAGGTATATACTGATCTAGCAAAATCCAACTGCACAATATAAGGACATTGGGTAGTGTAATAATACATGTAAGGTACATATAACTGCAGTTAATAGGAATGTAGTGAAAACTAGAAGGATATATAAGTTGTTAATTGAGATATTGTTTTCCACCATACTGTATGTGCATAAAAAATGCAATTCCACACCTCAATCTGTATGTCTAATCTCAAAACATTTGTTGGGACATATGTCCTATTGGTTTATAAATATTTGCATTTATTTCTGTGCATGCGCCCTGTTAAAATACCACAATATTGGTGGCTTGTTGCCATTAATTCAACATGCATGCTGTTGTAATGTCCACTATTGTTCTATATATGCATGTGTTATGCTTGCTTTTTAACTTTTGAAAATCTGGTGTGTTGGGTTAATGGGAATACTTCTGCATGCTGTTGTAACTAATTGGGAATGCTGTTGACTGTTACTAACCCATATCTTTATTAAACCCTCCAAAACATAGTTTGTATGGGAAGGCCGGTCCCAGTGGACCCACCTCTCCCACCTCAGCTGGCCATGGCACCTGGCACCAGCAGCTCCTGTACCCAGCCTGGGACCTCCTCCTCCATTGGCCCTGTGCCACCTTTGGGTGGAAGCGCTGAAGGAGATGGGGCTCAGCCCCCCCGTGCAAGCATGGGCGGAGGAGGGCCACCTATCACCCTTTGAACGGTCCGGGCTGTGGTGCGTAGAGAGATTGAACGTTCTGTTGCAGAACCTCTATGCCAGATTGAGGCACGAGTGGTGCAACCCCCGGGTCTGCCTGCCCCTCCTACACAGCTCCCAGCACAGCCACTCTCTGGGCTGTGAAGGTGCAGTGGTGACTGCCCATGGGGGGACCTCAGTCCCACTGTTTCCATCTGTGAGCTCATGGGCTTGTGATTTCCAAACTTCCCTCCCCATCAAAGGTGTTCACCCACCACATGTGTCATATACTGCCCCTGTATGCATCTTGTTTGTCTTGTCTGTTTACCTCCCCAACCTACTTCCCCAAATATACCTACTTCCCCTACCCCATATTCCACTCTCACCTGAAAAAAAAAGGGCAATCTGCTCCCAAAAAAATATTACTCTCCATACATAGCTGCCCATTTTGCACACATGTCCACTGGACACAAAAAGTGTAATTTAATTGGCATTACAACATACTTTGTTGTCCTCACCCCTCTCTTAGGGGTTGAAGGTTTCATATCTACCTCCAAATCTATTCCATATGCACAGCTGTTGCTTTTAAAGAAATGGGCAGCTATGGACCTTCCCTACACCCGTTCTGCACATCCCGAGCTACTTTCCATACTGTCTTTCCTTCTTTGTGCCCCTTTTTCACCACTTTCCTATTTCCCCATTTTCTTTTCTTTCAAAGAAATGAGCGGGGCGGTTAGCGAGAGTAAGCACTATTAAGCAGTAGTTAGCGGGTTTGCATGAGTGTGCGCTTGTTTGCGCTTAGCTAAGCATTGCAAAGCATCGCACAAACCTGCACAAACCCACTTACAACTACTTAAAAGTGCCTTAGTCACCCTGTATGTGAGGCCCCTTGTTCTGCTCAGGATCAAAATAAAGCACCTATGTTAGTCTCGAACCCCGGACCTTGTACACACTACACAACATGAAGTACCACTAAGCCACAGTAGATATATAACAAGTTGGTGCTGAAATAAATATATCATGCATCATAATGAGTGAATGTAAAGGGAAAATAGGAATGCCATACCACACAACTTGTTCTGTGGATCTTTACCAACAGTTGTTGTGGGATTACATTACATGACTGTGATAAGAGAAGCAGCCATTCTAGCAGGAAATAATGTTACACCATCACTTTACAACCCCACACAGTATCACAGCAGGACAAACACTGGCATATCTGTTTAGGGCAGAGGCCATACCTCCCAACTGTCCCTAATTTTCAGGGATGTCCCTGATTTTGACACAAATTTTAGCTATGTCCCTCTAAATCCCTCCTAAAACTACTAACTTTAGCCAGAAAGGTGGTGAATTACACTTAATGAATGACAATAATTAACAGTTAGATGCTTCTTTTACTTCAGAAAAGGTGTATTAATTCATATGCTCTGATTCTCTCAATGTTTCAACTTAATGGCATTAACATTTTAAAGGTGTCCCTAACATTTTCCTTACTTTTCCCTGAGTCTGTTCAAATATATACCTGAGTGTTTGAGAGGTCTGGCAGAGGCAGAAACACAGAGGCATATCAGCCTTTCTGCTGTTACACACTGTGCAAATAGCTTTGGAAGGAGTTTCAGAAGCATACCCTTATGTAGAATACAACACTGAAATACAAATGGATGTAGCCATGTACTGGTAGCAACCAAATGTAACAATGCCATTGCTCCAGTGCTGAAAAGACCTGTGTGGTACACAGACAAAAAATAACAGGCTATTCTCTAGCTACCATGTGGATAGGTCCACAGCTGGGAGTTAAGCAGACAGACTACTTGCCTTGATAAACTAACATGTACACAGCAACCCTGTAAGTGCAGCAAGATAAAATCCACACAATAGTACTTACGCTCTCTGTACTTCTGCAACCCTACCCAAATGTAGAATATACCTGTGTGTGCAGGGTCTACCAAGGATGTAGGTAAGCATACTCACAGTACTGACATGTGTCCAGTTTTTCTGAGCAGCTTGTGCTAATGTCAACACTAAAAAAGCACAAACTGTTTAGAACTGAGTAAATGAATATTCACAGTATAGCAGTTCACAAACAATTCTTGTGCCAAAGGAATACATCTCAGTAACTAGCTTTGTATGGCAGTTAATTGTAAAAGTTGAAAGTACATCTTTCCATGTATCGTGGGGTAGCATTTTGAGGGCCGAGTACATTTCTACACTGACAAGTGGGTACTGGAAGCAGCAGCATTAGGTCTGAGTACAAAATGTAAATCTCTAGCTACACCCCTGGCTTCTGATATAAGAACTATACCAAAACTTCTGTCTTAAACAATGATATCCACAGCAAACAAGGATGATCTCCATCTTGGAAAGCTGTAAGGGCCATGACTACCTGAGTTAGCAATTTATAGTACTGGGTTGCTATGACAGTGATTACTGCAATTACTACACAGCAGGCTGCATGTAATTAGCAAGCGGTGGCCCCTAATTGGTGCAGAGGCCATCACATGCTCATGTGCAAATACCTACAAAAGCAGGCTGCAATCTCTGCCAACAAACTCAATCACTCTATTGCAGAGACTGACACAGAGAGAGAGAGAGAGAGAGAGAGAGACAGAGAAAAGGAAAAAGAAATATTACCAAATCATGCAAAGGAAAGGTATGTGACACATTTGTATTTACTGGCATGTAGTACATGTTATTGAAGAATAGTCTACATAATGTGAACCATTCATATGTGGAAGCAGTACTTATTTATGCATAGCTGTTCTGCTTAACTACTGCTATGGACAATACAGTGTGTACCTGTGGGCAGTGGGACATACCTGTGAAATGTGTAGCTCAGCATTAAATGTCAAAGATCTGATCCATGTTATCTGTGTTCTGTACAGTAGTGTGGCCAATGGCTGTTGGGGTGATTAGCACTGACATTATATAAACATGGGTGTGACAGAACAACACATGCATGATAGTCATATTAAAGTGTAGCTTTGCATTGGCAACTGCTGTAGCAGTCTTGTATGCTTATCTAGCATTTGTAGCAATATATACCCCACTAATGTTAGTGTGTGTTCATATGTGATACCTGTTTGTGTTGCATCAAGACCCAACAGCGCATCAGTAAGGTCCAGGGACAACAACAGTGTGGACCTTGTGTGTATGCCACACACATACGGAGAAATATATAAGTGTCATATATATTCTCATCTGTATATGTGCATAGAGCAGGGGGAATATTGCAACTGTTTGTAAAGGGTGGAGATATATATGTTGGTGAAGGATAGTATGCACATATTTATATGTAGGTTTTAGTGTGTGACAAATAAGACAGCATACAATGCTGGTATATGACATGTGGTGGTTAAACACTGTGGGTGGTTTGTTCAGTTTGCAATGTTGAAGCCAGTGCAGCCTGCTAAAGCTACCTGGGCTGTGAACACCTTCAGTGCATTTATCTCAAGACTGTGCGATTTTATTACATTACTGTACACCTCACATCCTTTGTATAATTTATATTCTCACTATGAAAGATGAAATGTATATGTGTCTACATATCTATATATATATATATATATATATATATATATATATATATACACCAATGGATGTGTATATGTATATATGGTTCTACCTGACTTAGTTGACAGCGTAGAACACCGACAACGGAATCCCGAGCTCCAGAAGATCGACAATGAAGAAGACCGACGCGAATCGCGAGTGCCAGAACATCGACAATGCAGAAGACCGACACGACGGATGACAACACCGACGCTGAGGATGCCGACATGGGAAAAGGCTGTGTGAGTATGCGGTAGTGACGGACGTTAGGGTGCGAGTCAGGTAAGTGTGGATATTGACGGTCTGTGGGGATACGGGTGGGTTAAGTGAGTTAGGTTAGGGAGGCGGGTTAGGTAAGTGTGCGGTAGGGATAGACTTTGGGATAGCGGGTTAAGTGAGTTAGGGTTAGGAGCAGGTTAGGTAAGTGTGGTAGGGATAGACTTTGGGTTAGGGGCGGGTTAAGTGAGTTAGGGTTAGGAGCCGGGTTAAATGTACGCGATAGTGACGGACCTTAGGGTTAGGGTTGTCGATAGTTGTGTATGTAAGGTTTAGTGTGGGAAGGATTTTGGTGTGCTTGTGTTGTGTGTGTGGTTTGTGAAATGGGGATGTGTTTTGTTTTTTATTGTTGTTATTGTGGTGTGTGCAGTGTATGGGGTTTCGTGGTTTGTGTACCGTCGGTTATTTCGTTGTCGGGTATGTGAGGTTTCGTGTTAATGCACTGTCGATTATGTGGTGTCGGTGATGTCGTTGTCGGTGTTGTGTGGTTTCGACTATGTCAGGTAGAACCGTATATATATATATATATATATATATATATATATATATATATATATATATATATATATATATATATATATATATATATATATATATATATATATATATATATATATATATATATATTTATTTATATATATATATATATATATATATATATAGTTATATATACTCATACACACCTACATCTACTTGTTGCAATAGATTCTCTGTACTGTTAACTGACTGTGATGGTCAGTGTGTTTGTGAATACGTCAAAGATATGTATCTGTGGGATAGCTTGGTGGGAAACTGTTTATGTCATGGTGTTATGGATCCTTGCTTTGATCCTAGCAAAAGCTGTGTATTCTGTTGCTAGGCAGAAAAGGTGCTATTGCATACAGTGTGATTAAGTACCTTGGTTTTAATTAGCGTGTGTCATTGGAGGCTAAAGCACTACATCTATGATTATTGATTGGTACTGATGTTGAATCCAAATGCTGTGTGTACTGTAGTACTACTTGAAGCTCTGGGCCTGTACAGCAAAGTATGGTGTATGTCCACATTGCTTGCATCCACTGTTTTGTGTGGTCCCTGTATACATCACAGATTACACTTCTCAAGATTAAGGTTGTGTAAGTACTGACACACAGTACTGTATAGTACACACTGAAAGCTTATCTGGGTTGTCATACCTTTGTGTCCTGTAATTATGTCTGATGTGTGTGTGGGTATGTCTGTAACATGTCCTTTGACATATGTGTGGTAAAACAATATAACTGCATATCTAGCAACATTCATAGTGTACTACAGCAGTATGCAACCTATATTCCCAATTGTGCACATATCTTGGACACGGGTATGCCATTAACAAGTTGTGTGGTATAATAGTAATACATTTACTGGACCTTACTCTCATTGTGATAGATGATATATTTCTTTACACATCAGCTTGATGTATATCTGCTGTGGCTAGGTGGTGCATTGTGTTGCATACAGTGTGCCAGGCACTCTTGTATAGTCTTATATAGTGATTTTATTTTGCTGCTGTACAGAACATGATTCATTAGATTGAAAGTGAGCCAGGCACTTCTAAGCAGTTGTGGGGTGAGCAGTGATAAGTGGCAGTTAGAGTGTTTCACTATTGGTTAGCTAATAGGTTGCTATATATGGCAGTTCAGTGATATCTGTACTGTATAATGTTAAATGTGCCATATGACTTGCTCAGACATATTTTCATATTTATGTCTTCCAGGGATCATGGCACATCGCAGGAACCCCACTTACAGTAGTGCTGAAGATGACATAATTACTACCAGTATGATTCAGCACTACAGTCTCATGTTCTCATGAACCAGCCAGGACCAGCAGGAGCGTACTGCATGTGGCAAGATGTTGTCTGCAGAGTAAATGAAGTAGGCCTGCATAACCGGACATATGAGCAGGTACGCCACCACTGCAGTGATCTTCTCAGACATGTTTGTCAGCATGCTGCTGATGTGTGGAGACAACAGCTTGCAACAGGAGGTGGTGTTAATATCCATCCCCCCTCACCAGAGTGGAGGAGCTGCTCCTGAGCCTGGTGGCACCTGCCCAACAACAACAGCAGCAGACATACACCATGATGGAGGTTGGAGCCACCCAGCAAGCACTCATGGAGCATGCAGGTAACATAGCATATCTGTAGACAACTGTTATCTGTATTGGTAGATCATGCATAAGTGAGATGTGGAGTGTGTCGTTAAAAGATGTGGAGCCTGTTGTTGTGCAATACTGATCATTTGGAACATAATCTGTAGTCCTGTGAATGCAAACTGTTGTTGTACTGTAAGATTGCAAGCACACAGTAGCAATGCCACAGTTGTGGCCAATGACAAACTGTTTCATCTCTATGTAGGTCCCTCTGGGGTGACATCAAGACAGTGGACAGATGCTGATGAGTGTGTTCTACATTTATTATTGTAAATAAAAAGTGCATGTCATAGTTAAGGTGTAGGCCATGTACACATGTAACACACCTACCCATAATGCATGCTGTGCATGTTTGGTGTAAGACCACGCACATCTCACTAATGTGATTAGCTGCCTCAAACACATGCAATACCCAGACCATCTCAAACAAATGTGGCTAGACTGTAGTGACCATTGGATAGGCACAGTTGATGCTCAACATGCACATAACGTACACATCTATGTCATACACAGAGCATTTTAACATGCTACACATAAAGGATTCCCAAACCCTCTGTAAAGACACACTCCAGTATCCAAAATCTCATCCACACATTACACATAATATACCTGAGGGGTAGAGGCCTATCATGGGGCATTTAAACACTCTGCAACACACTACACATTCATGTCATGGAATGCTCCTTATTGGCCTCCTTACAAACTCATGTAACAACTGGTTGTGAAATGGTGAATGTAGCCAAGGTAGTACAGTTCTGGTACAGCATGAGTAGTGCTGGTTTGGGAAACATTTGTAGCCTTGAGTTACCACATGATGCTTAATGATGATGGCCTATGGTACTATACCCCATCCAGTTATTGTAGCCACAGTACTACACATAGCTTTCATTGCTATACACCTTGCTATACACCTTAATGTTGCATGTCTGCACACATATGCACCTCTAAACAATATGCATACCAATCACCATTTGCACAACTGTCACATATATGTCTTTTGATGCTATTGAGTGGCTAGGTCATATGACACACATTGGGTATGTGTAGTGTTTAAATATGCAGTTGTGTTTTAGCATGCCATGTCATGGATGACACTGGCATGTCCACAATATGATCTACACTCACCATAAGTACCGTACTATGGGTATGTGGTTGAATGGTATTCCATCAATTATCCATGCACCACTGATGTTGTGTGAATACTCATCATGCATGTGCTAAAAATGTGTCTATAATTATTTGCTAAAGACACAGAGGCTGTAATCAGCATTGGATACGTATCTGACACACAGATACACATCCAGCCATGGTATGTACACCTGCATGTTATGGTGCACAGTACATTACAGAGTTTTGAATACCTGGAAAGCAATGTTGTGTCCATGTATTGTGTATGTTCTGAGATTACTGGTGTTGTGTATGTCTGCTTTAGGGAGGAGTGTATTTTTGTGTGTGCACGTGTGCATATGCGCATGTGTGCATGTGCGCATGTGTGCATTTGTGCATGTGTGCATGTGCGCATGTGTGCATTTGTGCATGTGTGCATGTGCGTGTGGGCACATGTGTGCATGTGCGCATGTGTGCATGTGCGCATGTGTGCATGTGTGCATGTTGTCTGACATCATGTTCAGGTCTTAAAGTGTGATTCCTGTTTCCCTCTCACAGGTGCTGAGGTGGGGCTGATTCAGTACAGCAGGGAACCTGATGTCATTGAGACAGACACTGATCATGAGGATAGATGTGTTGAGCACAGGCAGGTTTGTCAGGGTCTGTTGTTGGGCCACCAATTGACAGTACACAAGCCTCCCCATCCATGCACACAGTCATACTGCCTGTACATCCATCATCACCATTGCCCTTAGCTGAGGGACAGTGTACGGTTGGCACTGGCCAGTACAGTGTGGTATCTATGGCACATGTATCAGGACACAGCAGCCATAGCCAGATGTCTGGAATGGTACCACATATTCAGATGCCCAGGGTTTCTCGTCAGAGGTCTGCTGGTCATCAAGCCCCTGGCAGACATGCCACACCTCTTTCTACCACACGCATGTTCCAGGCTGTCATGGAGCCACAGACACAAATGGAGCAGTACACCAGACAGGGACTAAGGGCACAGAGGGCTCATAACACCTCTGTAAATGACAGTATCCATGACCTAGCAGGTGCCATATGTAATTACACTGAGGTCATTGATAGACGTTGGGGTGAGACATTGGATGTCCTCCACAATGTCATGTCCATGTGTCAGGACAGTGCGGGATGGGTGAGATGTTGACATGGATATATGCCAGCAACATCAGCAGCTGGAGGTCGCCGTGGATGTCCAGCAAGTTGCAGCCACTCCCATAGTGCCAGTACCAGCCACAGAAATGTTGGGGGGGCTGTCCATAGACCGTCCTAGAAGACCACATGCACGTGGCTCTGGCCAGTCCCAACAGGGACCTGGATCCAGTGGGCATATGTCAACCTCTTGGGATAGTACCCAGTCTGGATTAGTACCTGATACTGTCTGTAGCACCCTTGCCAGGCATAGGTTCCATATCCGTGGCCAGAGATGGTGATCTGTAAAGCCTGCCAGGTACAGTCTGTATCTGTCTCACAAATCCCAGTATATGGCAGCCACATGGTGGAACTGTGTGCATGCAGACACACACACATAAACCAGAAACCTAGGGCAAACACATACCGCACATTACATCAACATTGGCCCATAACAGTACTCATGACCCTCACACACACACTCAGACACACATGTCGATTGTATGGCTCAGTGTAGGCCTCAGGCAAACCAACAACACACCCTGTGCATATGATGAAACCTGTGCCACCTCCTGTCATCTGTAACATTGATGCAGGAACAGGCTAACATGGTGCTGATGCACAGGGTGACTTAAATAAAGTATAGCAATGTTTGAATGTAGCATGTTGTCAGCAGTAAAGTGTAATGATATCCTTGGAGGTGTAGCTGAGCGGGCATGATGCATCATAGTTGTAATTAGCTATGTTGTATTGCTTCCACCAGTGTTTATTCCAATTGTGTTTTGTTTGCCCATGTGCTACTTGGCTGATGTGTAGTTGTGTCAGCATGTGTTTGTTTGCGCTTAGCTAAGCATTGCTAAGCATCGCACAAACCTGCGCAAATCCACTTACAACTACTTAAAAGTGCCTTAGTCACCCTGTATGTGAGGGCCCTTGTTCTGCTCAGGATCAAAATAAAGCACCTATGTTAGTCTCGAACCCCGGACCTTGTACACACTACACAACATGAAGTACCACTAAGCCACAGTAGATATATAACAAGTTGGTGCTGAAATAAATATGTCATGCATCCGAATGAGTGAATGTAAAGGGAAAATAGGAATGCCATACCACACAACTTGTTCTGTGGATCTTTACCAACAGTTGTTGTGGGATTACATTACATGACTGTGATAAGAGAAGCAGCCATTCTAGCAGGAAATAATGTTACACCATCACTTTACAACCCCACACAGTATCACAGCAGGACAAACACTGGCATATCTGTTTAGGGCAGAGGCCATACCTCCCAACTGTCCCTAATTTTCAGGGATGTCCCTGATTTTGACACAAATTTTAGCTATGTCCCTCTAAATCCCTCCTAAAACTACTAACTTTAGCCAGAAAGGTGGTGAATTACACTTAATGAATGACAATAATTAAGATTTAGATGCTTCTTTTACTTCAGAAAAGGTGTATTAATTCATATGCTCTGATTCTCTCAATGTTTCAACTTAATGGCACTAACATTTTAAAGGTGTCCCTAACGTTTTCCTTACTTTTCCCTGAGTCTGTTCAAATATATACCTGAGTGTTTGAGAGGTCTGGCAGAGGCAGAAACACAGAGGCATATCAGCCTTTCTGCTGTTACAAACTGTGCAAATAGCTTTGGAAGGAGTTTCATAAGCATACCCTTAAGTAGGAATACAACACTGAAATACAAATGGATGTAGCCATGTACTGGTAGCAACCAACTGTAACAATGCCATTGCTCTATTGCTGAAAAGACCTGTGTGGTACACAGACAAAAAAAATAACAGGCTATTCCCTGGCTACCATGTGGATAGGTCCACAGTTGGGAGTTACGCAGAAGACTACTTGCCTTGATAAACTAACATGTACACAGCAACCCTTTAAGTCCAGCAAGATAAAATCCACACAATAGTACTTACGCTCTCTGTACTTCTGCAACCCTACCCAAATGTAGAATATACCTGTGTGTGCAGGGTCTACCAAGGATGTAGGTAAGCATACTCACAGTACTGACATGTGTCCAGTTTTTCTGAGCAGCTTGTGCTAATGTCAACACTAAAAAAGCACAAACTGTTTAGAACTGAGTAAATGAATATTCACAGTATAGCAGTTCACAAACAATTATTGTGCCAAAGGAATACATCTCAGTAACTAGCTTTGTATGGCAGTTAATTGTAAAAGTTGAAAAAAAAGTACATCTTTCCATGTATCTTGGGGTAGCATTTTGAGGGGTGAGTACATTTCTACACTGACAAGTGGGTACTGGAAGCAGCAGCATTAGGTCTGAGTACAAAATGTAAATCTCTAGCTACACCCCTGGCTTCTGATATAAGAACTATACCAAAACTTCTGTCTTAAACAATGATATCCACAGCAAACAAGGATGATCTCCATCTTGGAAAGCTGTAAGGGCCATGACTACCTGAGTTAGCAATTTATAGTACTGGGTTGCTATGACAGTGATTACTGCAATTACTACACAGCAGGCTGCATGTAATTAGCAAGTGGTGGCCCCTAATTGGTGCAGAGGCCATCACATGCTCATGTGCAAATACCTACAAAAGCAGGCTGCAATCTCTGCCAACAAACTCAATCACTCTATTGCAGAGACTGACACAGAGAGAGAGAGAGAGAGAGAGAGAGAGACAGACAGAGAAAAGGAAAAATAAATATTACCAAATCATGCAAAGGAAAAGTATGTGACACATATGTATTTACTGGCATGTAGTAGATGTTATTGAAGAATAGTCTACATAATGTGAACCATTCATATGTGGAAGCAGTACTTATTTATGCATAGATGTTCTGCTTAACTACTGCTATGGACAATACAGTGTGTACCTGTGGGCAGTGGGACATACCTGTGAAACGTGTAGCTCAGCATTAAATGTCAAAGATCTGATCCATGTTATCTGTATTCTGTACAGTAGTGTGGCCAATGGCTGTTGGGGTGATTAGCACTGACATTATATAAACATGGGTGTGACAGAACAACACATGCATGATAGTCATATTAAAGTGTAGCTTTGCATTGGCAACTGCTGTAGCAGTCTAGTATGCCTATCTAGCATTTGTAGCCATATATACCCCACTAATGTTATTGTGTGTTCATATGTGATACTTGTTTGTGTTGCAGCAAGGCCCAACAGCTCAGCTGTAAGGTCCAGGGACAACAACAGTGTGGACCTTGTGTGTGTATGCCACACACATACGGAGAAATATATAAGTGTCATATATATTCTCATCTGTATATGTGCATAGAGCAGGGGGAATATTGCAACTGTTTGTAAAGGGTGGAGATATATATGTTGGTGAAGGATAGTATGCACATATTTATATGTAGGTTTTAGTGTGTGACAAATAAGACAGCATACAATGCTGGTATATGACATGTGGTGGTTAAACACTGTGGGTGGTTTGTTCAGTTTGCAATGTTGAAGCCAGTGCAGCCTGCTAAAGCTACCTGGGCTGTGAACACCTTCAGTGCATTTATCTCAAGACTGTGCGATTTTATTACATTACTGTACACCTCACATCCTTTGTATAATTTATATTCTCACTATGAAAGATGAAATGTATATGTGTCTACATATCTATATATATATATATATATATATATATATATATATATACACCAATGGATGTGTATATGTATATATGGTTCTACCTGACTTAGTTGACAGCGTGAGAACACCGACAACGGAACTCGGTGCCCAGAAGATCGACAATGAAGAAGACCGACGCCAATCGCGAGTGCCAGGACATCGACAATGCAGAAGACCGGCACGACGGATGACAACAGCGATGCCGCGGATGCCGACATGGGAAAACGCTGTGTGAGTATGCGGTAGTGACGGACGTTAGGGTGCGAAGTCAGGTAAGTGTGGATATTGACGGTCTGTGGGGATACGGTGGGTTAAGTGAGTTAGGTTAGGGAGGGTTAGGTAAGTGTGTAGGGATAGACTTTGGGATAGGGCGGGTTAAGTGAGTTAGGGTTAGGGAGCAGGTTAGGTAAGTGTGCGGTAGGGATAGACTTTGGGTTAGGGGCGGTTAAGTGAGTTAGGTTAGGGAGCGGGTTAGAGTGGTAATAGAAAGTGACGGACCTTAGGGTTAGGTTGTCGATAGTTGTGTATGTAAGGTTTAGTGTGGGTTTGTAAGGATTTTGGTGTGCTTGTGTTGTGTGTGTGTGGTTTGTGGAATGGGGATGTGTTTTTGTTATTGTTATTGTGGTTATTATGTGCAGTGTATGGGGTTTCGTGGTTTGTGTACCGTCGGTTATTTCGTTGTCGGGTATGTGAGGTTTCGTGTTAATGCACTGTCGATTATGTGGTGTCGGGTGATGTCGTTGTCGGTGTTGTGTGGTTTCGACTATGTCAGGTAGAACCGATATATATATATATATATATATATATATATATATATATATATATTCATATATATATATATATATATATATATATATATATATATATTTATATACATATATATATATATATATATTTATTTATATATATATATATATATATATATATAGTTATATATACTCATACACACCTACATCTACTTGTTGCAATAGATTCTCTGTAGTGTTAACTGACTGTGAGGGTCAGTGTGTTTGTGAATACGTCAAAGATATGTATCTGTGGGATAGCTTGGTGGGAAACTGTTTATGTCATGGTGTTATGGATCCTTGCTTTGATCCTAGCAAAAGCTGTATTCTGTTGCTAGGCAGAAAAGGTGCTATTGCATACAGTGTGATTAAGTACCTTGGTTTTAATTAGCGTGTGTCATTGGAGGCTAAAGCACTACATCTATGATTATTGATTGGTACTGATGTTGAATCCAAATGCTGTGTGTACTGTAGTACTACTTGAAGCTCTGGGCCTGTACAGCAAAGTATGGTGTATGTCCACATTGCTTGCATCCACTGTTTTGTGTGGTCCCTGTATACATCACAGATTACACTTCTCAAGATTAAGGTTGTGTAAGTACTGACACACAGTACTGTATAGTACACACTGAAAGCTTATCTGGGTTGTCATACCTTTGTGTCCTGTAATTATGTCTGATGTGTGTGGGTATGTCTGTAACATGTCCTTTGACATATGTGTGGTAAAACAATATAACTGCATATCTAGCAACATTCATAGTGTACTACAGCAGTATGCAACCTATATTCCCAATTGTGCACATATCTTGGACACGGGTTTGCCATTAACAAGTTGTGTGGTATAATAGTAATACATTTACTGGACCTTTACTCATTGTGATAGATGATATACTTCTTTACACATCAGCTTGATGTATATCTGCTGTGGCTAGGTGGTGCATCGTGTTGCATACAGTGTGCCAGGCACTCTTGTATAGTCTTATATAGTGATTTTATTTTGCTGCTGTACAGAACATGATTCATTAGATTGAAAGTGAGCCAGGCACTTCTAAGCAGTTGTGGGGTGAGCAGTGATAAGTGGCAGTTAGAGTGTTTCACTATTGGTTAGCTAATAGGTTGCTATATATGGCAGTTCAGTGATATCTGTACTGTATAATGTTAAATGTGCCATATGACTTGCTCAGACATATTTTTCATATTTATGTCTTCCAGGGATCATGGCACATCGCAGGAACCCCACTTACAGTAGTGCTGAAGATGACATAATTACTACCAGTATGATTCAGCACTACAGTCTCATGTTCTCATGAACCAGCCAGGACCAGCAGGAGCGTACTGCATGTGGCAAGATGTTGTCTGCAGAGTAAATGAAGTAGGCCTGCATAACCGGACATATGAGCAGGTACGCCACCACTGCAGTGATCTTCTCAGACATGTTTGTCAGCATGCTGCTGATGTGTGGAGACAACAGCTTGCAACAGGAGGTGGTGTTAATATCCATCCCCCCTCACCAGAGTGGAGGAGCTGCTCCTGAGCCTGGTGGCACCTGCCCAACAACAACAGCAGCAGACATACACCATGATGGAGGTTGGAGCCACCCAGCAAGCACTCATGGAGCATGCAGGTAACATAGCATATCTGTAGACAACTGTTATCTGTATTGGTAGATCATGCATAAGTGAGATGTGGGTGTGTTAAAAGATGTGGAGCCTGTTGTTGTGCAATACTGATCATTTGGAACATAATCTGTAGTCCTGTGAATGCAAACTGTTGTTGTACTGTAAGATTGCAAGCACACAGTAGCAATGCCACAGTTGTGGCCAATGACAAACTGTTTCATCTCTATGTAGGTCCCTCTGGGGTGACATCAAGACAGTGGACAGATGCTGGTGAGTGTGTTCTACATTTATTATTGTAAATAAAAAGTGCATGTCATAGTTAAGGTGTAGACCATGTACACATGTAACGCACCTACCCATAATGCATGCTGTGCATGTTTGGTGTAAGACCAGGCACATCTCACTAAGGTGATTAGTTGCCTCAAACGCATGCAATTACCTAGACCATCTCAAACAAATGTGGCTAGACTGTAGTGACCATTGGATAGGCACAGTTGATGCTCAACATGCACATAACCTACACATCTATGTCATACATGGAGCATTTTAACATTCTACACATAAAGGATTCCCAAACCCTCTGTAAAGACGCACTCTGCTATCCAAAATCTTATCCACACATTACACATAATATACCTGAGGGGTAGAGGCCTACCATGGGGCATTTAAACACTCTGCAACATACTACACATTCATGTCATGGAATGCTCCTTATTGGCCTCCTTACAAACTCATGTAACAACTGGTTGTGAAATGGTGAATGTAGCCAAGGTAGTACAGTTCCGGTACAGCATGAGTAGTGCTGGTTTGGGAAACATTTGTAGCCTTGAGTTACCACATGATGCTTAATGATGATGGCCTATGGTACTATACCCCATCCAGTTATTGTAGCCACAGTACTACACATAGCTTTCATTGCTATACACCTTGCTATACACCTTAATGTTGCATGTCTGCACACATATGCACCTCTAAACAATATGCATACCAATCACCATTTGCACAACTGTCACATATATGTCTTTTGATGCTATTGAGTGGCTAGGTCATATGACACACATTGGGTATGTGTAGTGTTTAAATATGCAGTTGTGTTTTAGCATGCCATGTCATGGATGACACTGGCATGTCCAATATGATCTACACTCACCATAAGTACCGTACACTATGGGTATGTGGTTGAATGGTATTCCATCAATTATCCATGCACCACTGATGTTGTGTGAATACTCATCATGCATGTGCTAAAAATGTGTCTATAATTATTTGCTAAAGACACAGAGGCTGTAATCAGCATTGGATACGTATCTGACACACAGATACACATCCAGCCATGGTATGTACACCTGCATGTTATGGTGCACAGTACATTACAGAGTTTTGAATACCTGGAAAGCAATGTTGTGTCCATGTATTGTGTATGTTCTGAGATTACTGGTGTTGTGTATGTCTGCTTTAGGGAGGAGTGTATTTTTGTGTGTGCACGTGTGCATATGCGCATGTGTGCATGTGCGCATGTGTGCATTTGTGCATGTGTGCATGTGTGCATTTGTGCATGTGTGCATGTGCGTGTGGGCACATGTGTGCATGTGCGCATGTGTGCATGTGCGCATGTGTGCATGTGTGCATGTTGTCTGACATCATGTTCAGGTCTTAAAGTGTGATTCCTGTTTCCCTCTCACAGGTGCTGAGGTGGGGCTGATTCAGTACAGCAGGGAACCTGATGTCATTGAGACAGACACTGATCATGAGGATAGATGTGTTGAGCACAGGCAGGTTTGTCAGGGTCTGTTGTTGGGCCACCAATTGACAGTACACAAGCCTCCTCCCCATCCATGCACACAGTCATACTGCCTGTACATCCATCATCACCATTGCCCTTAGCTGAGGGACAGTGTACGGTTGGCACTGGCCAGTACAGTGTGGTATCTATGGCACATGTATCAGGACACAGCAGCCATAGCCAGATGTCTGGAATGGTACCACATAGGCAGATGCCCAGGGTTTCTTGTCAGAGGTCTGCTGGTCATCAAGCCCCTGGCAGACATGCCACACCTCTTTCTACCACACGCATGTTCCAGGCTGTCATGGAGGCACAGACACAAATGGAGCAGTACACCAGACAGGGACTAAGGGCACAGAGGGCTCATAACACCTCTGTAAATGACAGTATCCATGACCTAGCAGGTGCCATATGTAATTACACTGAGGTCATTGATAGACGTTGGGGTGAGACATTGGATGTCCTCCACAATGTCATGAAAATGTGTCAGGACAGTGCGGGATGGGTGAGACGTTGATGTGGATATATGCCAGCAACATCAGCAGCTGGAGGTCACCGTGGATGTCCAGCAAGTTGCAGCCACTCCCATAGTACCAGTACCAGCCACAGAAATGTTGGGGGGGCTGTCCATAGACCGTCCTAGAAGACCACATGCACGTGGCTCTGGCCAGTCCCAGCAGGGACCTGGATCCAGTGGACATATGTCAACCTCTTCGGATAGTACCCAGTCTGGATTAGTACCTGATACTGTCTGTAGCACCCCTGCCAGGCACAGGTTCCGTATCCATGGCCAGAGATGGTGATCTGTAAAGCCTGCCAGGTACAGTCTGTAGCTGTCTCACAAATCCCAGTATATGGCAGCCACATAGTGGAACTGTGTGCATGCAAACACACACACATAAATCAGAAACCTAGGGCAAACACATACCCGCACACATTACATCAACATTGGCCCATAACAGTACTCATGGCCCTCACCCACACACTCTCACACACATGTCGATTGTATGGCTCAGTGTAGGCCTCTGGCAAACCAACAACACACCCTGTGCATATGATGAAACCTGTGCCACCTCCTGTCATCTGTAACATTGATGCAGGAACAGGCTAACATGGTGCTGATGCACAGGGTGACTTAAATAAAGTATAGCAATGGTTGAATGTGTAGCATGTTGTCAGCAGTAAAGTGTAATGATATCCTTGGAGGTGTAGCTGAGCGGGCATGATGCATCATAGTTGTAATTAGCAATGTTGTATTGCTTCCACCAGTGTTTATTCCAATTGTGTTTTGTTTGCCCATGTGCTACTTGGCTGATGTGTGTAGTTGTGTCAGCATGTGTTATACAGTGGAGAGTAAGTGTGGGGTGTGTGCAGCATAGGTCTACAGGTGTACATTTGTGAACATGGTGGAGGCTCACTGTCTGCATGTACGTGCATATTGGACACATGGGCAGTGTGACATGCCCTGTATTGGCCAGTGTTAACACTCCATACTTTCTATTGGTGGCCAGTATGCATTGTACTACACACATTTTGGAACTTGATTACACATGTGTGTGTATGACACAGGTTGACACTGTGCTGTGGGTGAGGCTGTTGTTGCTATCTGTTATTGGTTTGCATTACTAAGGTTAACACTGTCCCAGCTGCATATTCCTTTATTAATGCACACTGTTCACCTACAAGGTTGCATGGACCGTGCTATCACAAACACAAGAAATTCTCACTTATACAGTAAAAGTGTATTAATCTCATGGACCCCTGCCATAAACTAAATATATAATAAAAGGTGTGAAGTTGTACCAAAAGAGTTACATACCAAGAAGGGATAACCTCACTGGTCAGTATCATTGGGAAAATACAATCCCCTCAATAAACATGCAAGGCAAGCTTCAAAATACAAAATGGCAAGTATTCCAAAGACAACACTAAAGCTTTCTTCAGTGTTGTTCATAATCTACAGGGGAAATCTCAGATCAGGTCACAGTTAATGTAAATGGTCACAAAGTACACTTATCTGACTGACATTACCAATTCCTTGTCAGACAGTTTGAATGCGGATTTCACCACCCTGTCATTACACAAGAGCCACATTTCCAGACCTGAAGAATGGAAAACCTGATGATTCACAGACACTCTAGTTTAAACATCTCTTTAACAAAATACACACCACAGTGGCATTGGTACTGGACAGTGTCCCTGGCTTTGTCATACAAAAGCTGACATATGACATCACCACTCACCTAAACGCTCTGTCCAGATGCAGCCTCTATACAGGTTACATACTTGTGGAATGACACACGGTAATGGTGTTCACAGTCCACAAGGGTTGAGCTACAATGTCTTCTTCTTCTCCTGTCGGATGCTCCCATTAGGGGTCACCACAGTACATCATTTCTTCCTGGCCTCTGCATCTTGCACTATCACACCATCCACCTGCATGTCCTCTCTCACCACAGCCATAAACCTCATCTTAGGCATTCCTCTTTTCCTGTTACCTGACGGCTTTATCCTTAGCATCTATTTCACAATATACTCTGCATCCCTCCTCAGCACATGTACAAACCAACTTAATCCTGCCTATCTGGCATGGTCTACTAACCTTCAAACCTGGCCTGACCCTCTAATATACTTATTATTAAACCTATCCACCCTCGTCACACCCAGTGCAAATGTTAACATAAATTGATTAAGGGTAGAACTACAACAGGTCCAGGAAACTCTCACCCTATAAGCCAGATCAATGTTATCTGGAAGGCTATGGAGCACAGCATTATGAACTCATTAACAGAGACATTATGAACCTGCAAACACTGCACCATACCCACTTAGGTTCTCTAAAGGCCAGATCATGGCTCCTACACCTAGTAGACTTCAAGCCAGTCAACAAGGCTATAGGTGAGGGAGGGGAGGTCAACACAGCCAAACTATAGCTCACCAGCAAATCATACCCATCCCACATACTGGTTTTATACATAACCTCAACAGACTGACCATAAACGATTGTTAGATGATGGCTTGACAACTGACACACAGATGTAGGACACAGTAACATTTGCAGCCTCCATGTACTATTCTATGCCAGTAACAGGTGGTATTCACCTGCACTCAGTCCTGGGACCACTTCTGTTTGGCATATAGCTTTCTTAGGTACAAGCAAATACAGTAGGGAAATGTCTGGCCACGTTTGATGACAAAGCATACTGTGGGCTATACTTTATTCTCCAGATGACACACACATCCTCCAGAAGGGTATCATATAGACAGATACCTGGTGTCAAACTCATGCTGTAAAGCTATAAGCCTAAGAAAGTATAGTTATCCACTTTTAGAAAACTAAGTATCCCCAGAGTCCCACATAGGTAGTAGCCCCCAAAATGTGGAACAGGTACTAATGTATACATAGAGCCATGTGTTAAGTCATCTCTCCTTTGATAATCACATTACCAAAGGGTTTTGGAAATCCCTCTGTGGAGCACATAAGCAATAAATGTTTGCATGCAGATCCACAGAGGTTGTTGCACACCTATAATGATTAGTCATCTTTGCCAGACTTTGCTTGCTTTGGAACAGGTTTCAAATATACCTCAAGCATATATCCTCACTCACACTCTTCAATAGAAACCGTGATGAGTGGATGTGAAACAGAAGACATAGCCCAGGGATCACTGCAGTGGCTAAGCTTGTCACAAGCATACAGAAGTGACCTAAGGTCTGGAAAGTGCCAGCACGCTCTGGCAAAGATAACACATGCATTCATGGAGAAAGCAGAGTACCCACCTATGAAATACTTGAGGTCACATGTATGTATATGGATTTGCCCCACAGCTACCTTACATGTGTAATGCACATACGGTTGTCATTGTGATATGTCATATACTAGAAAAATCAAAGCCCACTCCACATTGGCCAACGGTGTCATACACCTGGAGCACAGACACACACACAGCACGTGCATGATTCAAACTCTTTCCTAACTATGCTATGATACTATAGCAGTATGCATTTACACGACATGCTATACACATTACTAGGATTGCATTTTTCCACAGGTATATTTGTAGGATGGTGACATCATCAGACTTTACAAAGATGAGTAAACCACTTTAAAGGGGTGTGAGTAGTCTCCAAAAAGGGTGCTCTTCCCCATAGGGGCACACACACAGTTGGCAAGTGCAGAATTCAAACCCCTACCTAACTACATTATGATACAACAGCATTATGCATTTACATGACACTCTATACACATTACTGGGATTTTACATTTCCACAGGTATATTTGTAGGATGGTGACATCATCAGACTTGACAAAGATGAGTATACCACTTTTAAGGTGTGTGAGTAGTTTCCAAAAAGGTTGCTCCTCCCCAGGGAGACACACACACTGGGGAAGTGCAGGATTCAAACCCTTACCTAACTACTTTAGGATATTACAGCAGTACGCATTTACACCACGCACTATACACATTACTGGGATTTCATCTTTCCACAGGTGTATTTGTAGGATGGTGACATCATGAGACTTGACAAAGATGAGTATACCACTTTTAAGGTGTGTGAGTAGTCTCCAAAAAGGTTGCTCCTCCCCAGGGAGACACAGACACATGCACACACACACACACACACACACACACACACACACACACACACACACACACACACACACACACACAGACACACACACACACACACACACACACACAGTTGGCAAGTGCGGTGTTTTTAATCCAAACTAAGTACATCTTTACACTTCAGCAAGCAATATGGAGTTACAGGTGCAATACAGACATTACTTGCTGACAGTCTGCACAAAGGTTTTTTTCACATTTGCTAACCTCAGCAGGCTTATCATACTAGGTGTATTGTGAGTGTATTGTATGCATAGGCCATGATCATATCATATATGGGTTGATGCACCACATGCTGGCACACACAGGGTCAGACCTTGAGCAGCATCTTACCTTCACCTACATGATACTGCAATATAACAGAAAGATGATAAACTTCAACAATTGGCTGAGCTTCTGGTGTCATTCAAAGGGGATCCAGTCTCTTTCTGCCTGTGATGACATGATAGACAAGCCTTGTTGCTTCACTACAGATGGTTTGCACCTGTTGCCCCTATGCTTCTGAATACTGGCCATGGCTCTTGCTGTCCCCATATTACCTTTTTTAGGCAAGGCTCAAAGGTTCATAGGTCCATAGGTAGGTACTAGGCTATCAGCCCTGGGGTCTATACAAGCCCAGCCAAAAAGGTACCCTGGCTTTTGCTACCCAAGAAATTTATTTTCCTGTGCCACTGTCGAGCAGAGACGCAGAAGTGACCCCCAGGGTGAATTTCCTATTTCCCATCCAATCATCAAGATTTTTCTTGAAGAGTGGTAACAGTGCTAATGAGGAGGTTTGTTTGATATAGATAGGTAGTTTATTCTGAAGTATGTGAAGTCTCTGGGACCAGAATCTATCCCTCTGGCATATTCTGTTTATTGTGGTGACAAGGTTTAGGTCCCTAGAGTGTATAGGTTCATAGGTTCATAGGTAGGTGCTAGGCTATCTGCCCAAGGGCATTTATAAGCCTAGTCAGAATGTGTTGGCTTTCACCTCCCTTTTAAATTTGTTTCCTGGGCCTCTGTCTAGCAGGGCCACTGAAGTGATCCCAGGGATAAATTTACAATTTCCCATCCACTCGTCAAGATTCCTCTTGAAGAGAGTCTGCGAGGGGCTCTGCCTAACATCAACTGGGATTCTATTCCAGAGCGAGGGAAGTCTCTGGGGCAGGAATCTATCCCTCCAGCACGTCCTTTTTATTGTTTTGCTGAGATTTAATTCACTGGAGTGGGTGGCTCTAAGAGATTTGTTTTTCTTGAGGTGGAGCATATCCATTAATTCTGGGTTGGACATGGCCTTGTACATCAGGCATAGATCACCTCTGAGCAGGCAGTAAGCAACCAAGTAGAGCTGGAGTTTCTTTAGTCAAGCTGCATAGGGCATCTCTTTGACGCCCATGATCCTCTTGGTGAGGTACTTCTGTGGTCTTACCAGCTGTTGCATGTGCCAATTAAGGTACATACCAAATGGGGCATTGTACTCTGTTATGGGCCTAATGAGTGATGAGTAGAGGGGCACAATGACCTCTCTTGATCTAGAGGTGAACCCTTTTGTGATTAGGTGGCCTACATAGAAGGAATATCTAACCACTTTGGCAATGTGATTATCAAAGGAGAGGTTACTATCTACCTGGGTCCCCAGGTCCCTAATTACATTTTCTGTACCTAGTGGATTACCACCTATGTGGTAATTCGTGGGCACTTTGTTTTTTCCAAAGGGGATGACTATGCATTTTTTGGCATTCAGCTTGAGGCCATGGTTTTGACACCAGGTATCTGTTTCTGTAAGACCCTTCTGGAGGATGTCTGTCAGCCAGAGAGTTGATTATGGCCCCCAGTTTGCAGTCATCTGCAAACTTGATCAGCCATAGTCCTCCTGTGCTTGCCTGTATCTCAGAGAAGTATATACTGAATAGGAGGGGTCCCAGGACCGAGACCTGTGTGATGCAACTTGTGACTGGTTTAGAGTCGGACATGGCACCCGCAACTCTGACCATGTGTGTTCTATCCGTGAGCCACTTGGCAACCCATCTCATGACATAGGGGTTAATGTTCAAGCTGGTAAGCTTGTCTATGATGCCAGAGTGGGGAATGGTGTCAAAGGCCTTAGTGAGGTCCAGGTAGGCTGTGTTGACTACCTTCCCTTCATCTATGGCCTTGGTAACTGTTTCAAAGAAGTCAACTAGGTTTAGGAGGCAGGATCTGCCTTTAACAAAGCCGAATTGGGTAGGGTCCAGTGTCTGGAGGTTCCCAATGTCTCTGTTTATGAGTTCCATGATAATTCGCTCCATAGCTTTGCAGACCAGGCTGGTCAGGCTTATAGGGTGATAGTTCCCAGGTTCTGTTGTGGCACCACCTTTGTGGAGTGGGATGACTGTTGCTGTGCACCATTCTTTGGGTACATAGCCTGTGGCAAGGCTGAGTCTGAACAGTGAATTTAGGTGAGGGTTTAGTTCATTTTGGAGCTCGTGTAAGACGCAGCCTGGGACACCATCTGATCCCACTGATGCTGTGTTCTTAGCTTTGGAGAGGGCTGTTTTTACCTGCATGTCCATGATGCCTGGGGATCTGCATTCTTCTGGGATGGACACAGGCCGTTTTAAGGTGGGGGGGGTGAAGTTTGCACTAAACTTGTCTGCCAGGATGTTGGCAATGTCAGTTGGTTCAGTGTATTTTTTGCCATTTTGCATTAGTTCAAAGCATATCTGAGAGTTGCCACCTAAATGTTTGATATAGCTAAAGAAAGATTTGTGGTTATCTTTAGATTCCTTGGCAATTTTTCTTTAGAAACTGGCCTTGGATGATTTTATGAGCGATCGTAGTTTCTTGCTAATAATGATCAGTGATGCCTTTCCTTTTTGGAATTTTGCTCTATCTTGTAGTAGTTTCCTCCTTCTGTTGTATAGCTTATTCATGGCTAAGGACCACCAGACTGGTTTCCTCTTTTTGGAGGAGCGAGTCTTGGTTTTACTCGGGATGGCTCGATCCATGCATCCCTGTAGATGCTCATATAATGCACTTGTAAAGGATTCTGCAGATTGGATGGCATTATCCTGTAGCAAGGGGGCTTTGAAACTTTCCACTTTGGTCTTGAGAAGTGTGAAGTTTGCTTTTGAAAAGTTTTTCACAGTGGTTTCCTTGACTGGGGGTGGGGTCGGGATGTGGATGTCCAGTGTGATTACTTTATGATCTGATCTTACCAGCGAGGGGTTTACTTCTGGTGTGCAACACTGATCCCCCATGTTGGTGATGATCAGGTCCAGTATGTTGTCACCTCTAGTGGGCATGATGACCAGCTGTTCCAGGGCATTTGAGTTTATAAACTCTAGGAAGCATTGGGCAAAGGAGTTTGTACTTGAGTAATTCTCCCAGTCAATGTTTGGGTAGTTGAAATCTCCCAATATCATGGTGTTTGCTAGGACCTTTATATTTTCCAGTGTTTTCAGGAATGCTGAGTGAGGGTCCTGAGACAAGGTAGGTGATCTGTAGCAGGCTACGATCTGATAAGCAGCTTTGCCCACTGTTAGTTGCACTTGGATGGTCTCTGAGGCCTCGTGCTGTGCCACTAACCTGGAGGTGTGGGTATCCTTTATGAAAATCGATACACCCCCTCCTTTTGTATTTCGGTCTGGGTTTTGGGGCTGAAGCTCGGAGAGATTGGGGATTTCTTTAAGTGGAGCATGTCCAACAGCTCTGTGTTTGACATAGCTTTGTATGTTAGGCAGAGATCAGCTCTGAGTAGGCGATATGTGACAGAGTAAAGCTGAAGTGTTTTGAGACAGTCTGTTTAGAGCATGTATTTGAGGCCGTTAATCCTCTTTGTGAGGTATTTCTGTGGGCTTTCCAGTTGTTGTAGATGTCTTGTGAGATACATACCAAAAGGGGTGTTGTATTCTATAATGGATCTAATGAGTGATGAGTAGAAGGGAACAATGACCTGTTTTTTTCTACATGAGAAACCTTCTGTGATGATGTGTGCCACGTAGAAGTATTTCCTGACTACTGTGGTGACGTGATTATCAAAGGGGAGTCTACTGACCACCTGTGTCCCAAGGTCTCTTATCACACTTTCAGTGTTAAGTATACTACCGCCTATGTTGTAGTTTATGGGTACAGAGTTTTTACCAAAGGGGATGACAATGCACTTTTTGGCATTGAGCTTGAGGCCATAGCTTTGACACCAGGCATCTGTCACAGTGAGGCCCTTTTGTAGGATGTCCACATCATTGGTAGTTTTGATTATAGCTCCTAGTTTGCAGTTATCTGGGAACTTCATTAGCCAAAGACCTTCTGTGTTAGCCTGTACTTCAGGGAAGTAGATGCCAAACAGGACAGGACACAGGACTGAACCTCATGGTACTCCACTTGTCACTGGTCTGAAGTCGGACTTGGAGTCTGATACTTTCACAGTGTGGGTTCTGTCAGTGAGCCAGTTGGCAATCCATCTTGTGACACAGGGAGTTATACCTAGTTTAGTAAGTTTATCTATAATTCCAGAGTGGGGGATGGTTTTCAAAAGCCTTGGCAAGATCTAGATAGGCTGTGTGAACCACCTTACCCTTGTCTATGGCTTTAGTGACTGCTTCGAAGAAGTCTATCAGGTTTAGGAGACATGATCTGCCTTTTACAAACCCGAAATGGTTGTGGTCCAGAGTTTGGAGATTGCTAGTGTCTTTGTTTATAAGTTCCATGATGATGCGCTCCATGGCCTTGCAGACCAGCCTCATCAGGCTAATGGGGTGCTAGTTCCCGGGGTCCGTGGTAGCTCCCCCCTTGTGTAGTGGGATAACCATCGCTGTGCGCCATTCAGCAGGCACAAAGCCAGAGGTGAGGCTATGGTTGAACATGGTACTTAGGTGTGGTGCCTGTTCGTTCTGTAGTTTGTGTAGAACGCAGCCTGGGATGTTATCTGGTCCCATGGATGCTGTGTTCCTGGCTTTGGAGAGTGTTTTTTATCTGTGCAGCTGTGATGACAGCAACTTTGCATTCTTCCGGTATAGAGATGGGCTCTTTCATGGGTGAGAGGGGGGGTAAAGTTAGCACTGTTCCTATCTGCCAGGATGTTGGCAATATCAGTTGGGTTTGTATATTTAGTGCCATTGTGCTGTAACTCAGAGCAAATCTGAGTGTTGTCATTGTGATTCTTGACATAGCTATAGAATGTTTTGTGGTTGTCTTTAGAATCAGTGGTGATTTTGTTTTCGTAACTAGCTTTGGAGGATTTTATCAGGGATCGCAGCTTCTTACTGAGGCTGACCAGGGAGCTCCTCCACTCATGGGTTTTACCCTCTTTTGCAACAGTTTCTTTCTTCTGTTGTGCAGTTTGTTTATGGCAGTGGACCGCCAGATTGGATTCCTTTTCTTGGAGGGTAGCATCTTGGTTCTGTTTGGGATAGCACGATCCATGCACTCATGTAAGTGCTTATAAAGTGCAATTGTGTAGGATTCAGTAGTCATAACTGTATTGTCCATCCGCATGGGTGTCCTGAAGTTCACCATTTGTGTCTTAAGAATCATGAAGTTGTCTTTGGAGATATTTTTTAACATGGTTTCCTTAATGGGGGGTGGGGGCAGAATGTGGATATGTAGGGTAATTAGCTTATGGTCAGATCGGACCAATGAGGCGTTGACTTCAGGTGTGGAACACCGGTCACTCAGGACAAACCAACACAAATAACCACAAAGTGAGCTAAATGCGACTCATTGCCAGAAGTCTCAGCCTCCAGATGCACACATTCGAGGCACTTCTCAGTATGGAGAATATTGATATCTGTGCAGTAACAGAAACCTAGTTCAAGGCTCCAGAGAGCACACCAGCACTACCAGAATACTACTCATTCCATACCTTCCAGCATCAGAACCTGGATCATAGCACATAGGGTGGGGATGTATCCATATTCATCAAGGATACCTACACCTCTCTCTACATGCTCTCTACAGGATATGTACCCATAGAATGTTGCACAGTAATGTTCTTCCCACTCCACAAGGGTGGGGCCACAAAAGACCCTTGGCATTCACGCTCTATGAACCTGACAAGTCTGATCTGCAAGGCAATGGAGCCAATCAAAATGGAAATCAATAATAAAGACATTGGGAACCTTCACATAGTTGAGCACACCCAGTTTGGCTTCATCAGATGCAAATCACACCTCCTGAACTGGGTGGATTTCTTTGAGACAGTTACCCAGGCTACAGATGATTGAAATGATCTCCACACGGCCTACCATACCTCGTTAAGGCCTTTGACACCATTCCCCAGTCAGGTATCATAGATGAACTCACCAACCTGGGCATGAATCCATACATCACAAGATGGATTGCAAACTGGCTCACAGATATATCCCACAAATTAAGAGTTGCTGGCTACATGTCAAACTCTACACCGGTAACAACTGTTGTCCCCCAGGGTTCAGTCCTGGGGTCCCTCCTGTTTGGTATAGACTTCTCAAAAGTACATGCCAACACAGGAGGGTTGTGGTTGACTAAGTTTGCTGGGAACTGTAAAGTGTTTGCCATAATAGATTCCCCAGATGACACAAATATTCTCCAGAAGGGACTCTATGAGACAGATGTGTGGTGTCAGAATCATGGCCTCAAGCTCAATGTGGAAGAATGCATAGTAATCCCCTTTGGTGAAATCAAAGTACCCACAAACTACCACATAGGTGTTACCCCCTTAAAACTGACAAGGTAATAAGGGATCTGGGGACACAAGTAGATAGTCATCTTTCCTTTGACAACCATGTTGCCAAAATGATTGGGAAATCCTATGTGGCCCACCTAATCAACAAAGGGTTTGCATCAGGATCAAAAGAGGTAGTGGTGGCCCTCTACTCTTAAGTCATCAGACCCATCGTTGAGTACAATGCACCATTTTGGATGTACTCAACTAAGCATATCCAGCAGCTGTAGAGACCACAGAGGTACCTCACCAAGAGGATTACTGGCCTCAAACAGTTGTGTTATGCAACACAACTGGTAAAACTAAATCTGTTCTCCGTTGTGTACCACCTACTCAGAGGCACACTCTGCCTAACATACAGAGCCATGTCCAACACATAACTGTTGAACATGCTCCATCTACGGATAACAAAATTGAGTCGCACTACACACTCCAGGGATATGAACCTCATCACAACAATGAATACAACATGCTGATGGGATAGAGTACCATCCCAGACACTTGTCTTAGTGGAACAGAGTCCCAATGTACATCAGACAGAGCTCCTCGCTGACACTCTTCAATAGGAACCTTGATGAGTGGATGGGAAACAGACAATTCATGCCAGGCATCACATCAGCAGCTCCACTAGAAAGGGGCTTAGGGTACTATTAGAACTAGGGCTTGGGAGACTACCCAATGGGGTGGTGAAAGCTGCACAACTTGTGTAGGCTGATATATGCCTTCGTGGAGATAGTCTACTACATACCTATGAACCTATGTGACAGGTACATGTCTACAGATAGTAGATGTGTACTTCATTGTACAGTCATGTTGTACAGCAGGTACATGCACCACATACACTGTAATGCTTACAGATACTGATGGCTGCTATGTACAGTGGGTGAGATGTGCACTTCATGTCTTTTGTGCCATTGGGATGTGTGCTGGGTGGGACAGTCGTTGATGGCTCCCTGTCATGGTCACCCTCTTACACACATCTCTGCCCATCCATCTTTGGCTTATTATACTGTGTTCCCCCTACATATATATATATATATATATATATATATATATATATATATATATATATGTGTATATATATCTATATATAGGTACATAGGTAGGTAATAGGCTATCTGCCTGAAGGCATATATTAGTATGGTCAGAGTGTGCAGCTTTCACCACACATGGGGTTAGTTCCCTAGGCCTCTGTGTAGTAGAGCTGATGAAGTGATCCATGTTGTGACAGTTCAGTTTCACATACACTCATCAAGGCTCCTCTGAAAGAGTGTCAGTTAGGGACTCAGCTTAATGTAGGTTGGGAGCCTGTTCCAAAGCAAGGGAAGTCTGTGAGTTAGTAATATATCCCTCCAACATGTTCTATTTATTGTTGTGATGATGATATCCCTAGAGCATGTGGCACAGTGAACTTGGGTTTACTTCAGATAGTGCATGTACATCAGTTCTGCATTGGACATGGACCTGTCTGTTGGGCAGAGATCGCCTGAGTAGACAGTATGCAACAGAGTACAGATTGAGTTAAATTCAGTCTTGTTGCATGTGGCAACTGTTTGAGGCCAGTAATCCTCTTGTTGAAGTACTTCAGTGGTCATTCCAGCTGCTGAAGGTGCCTAGTCAGATTCATCGCAAGTGTGCTGTGATACTCTCTTATGTGTCTGATGACTGATGAGTAGAGGGAACCTCCTTTGACCTACATACAAAGACCTTGGCAATTTGTGGAAACACATAGCATGATTTTCTAACCACTTTGTGAATGTGTTTCTGGAAGTAGAGATGACTATCCACATGTGTCCATAGATCCCTTATTATTACCTCCATATTTAGGGTGTTGGCACCTATGTGGTATTTGTATGACTGTAACTTGAGGCCATAATTTTGACACCACATCTGTCTGACTGAGACCCTTTTTAAGGATGTCTCTGTTGTCCCAAACATCGATTATGACAACCTTTTTGCAGTCATCCACAAACTTTGCTAAACATAGCCCTCGTGTGTTTGACTGTATTTCTGAAAAGTATACACCAGACAGGAGGGGTCCCAGGACTAAGCCATGGGGGACAGCAGTTGTTACCAGCTTGAACAGGAGACCACAATTCTTACCTTGTGGGATCTATCTGTGCCCCAGTTGGCAATCCATCAGATGACAATGATGTTTATGCACAGGTTGTTGATTTTGTGGATACGACATGTCAGTGGGATGTTGGAAAAGGGCTTTTCAAGGTCTATGTAGGCCATGTGGAGCTCATTTCATTGATGTATGTCCTGGGTGACTGCCTTGAAAACTGTCTAGCAGGTTTAGGAACCATATCTGCCCCTGACCAAACCACAATGGGTAGGGTTGGGTGTTTGTAGGTTCCCAATAGCTCTGTTTATGAGTTCCATAATGATGGACTCCATTGCCTTGCAGATCAGGCTTATTAGGCTTATAAGACTATAGTTCCCATGGTCTGTTGTGCACCGACACTTGTGGAGTGTGCCAAACATTGCTGTAACCCATTCAACAGTTTCATATCCTGTACAGAGGGTGAGTCTCAGCAGACTGTTCAGGTGCAGGGTCTGTTTGTTTTGGAGTTCACATATGACACAGCCAGGGAAACCATGTCATCCCATAGACACCATGTTTTTAGGTTTGGACAGAGCTGTTTAACCATTGTATATGTGATTTCTTGGTTTTCACAATCTCCAGGTATGGTAATGGGCCCTTTTGTCAGTGAGAGGGGGGGTAAATATGTATGAACCTGTCTGACAAGATGTTGGCAAATGTCAGTCATGTACATGTATTCATTTACACTTTGCACTGACTCAGAACATATATGAGTTTACATTGATATTTATGACATAGCGAAAGAAAGATTCATGGTTCTCTATGGACTCTTTGGCAATATATTTACCAGAACATGGTTTGGATAATGTTAGGAGTGCTCATTGTTTCTTGATGATACTGATCGGAGATATACTGATCTTCTTTGAATTTTCACTTTCTTTGAACAACTTAAGTACTTGTAGTACATAGTCTGATTATGACAGGGGTCCAATATATTATATGGGTCTGTTTTCATATCACTGTGTGCACAAGGCAGGATTGGTGAATAGTGACAAGTGTCTGGAGTAAGAACTGCAACTGCCAGATATGTGTGGCCCACTGCTGTACTCAGACATGGCCTAAGTGTGTGAACATGCCCAGTATGACCTTTCAGTATGTTGTTGACTGACATTTGCTTTGTTTGTTTGAGTGAGCATGCCCAGTATGACCTTTCAGTATGTTGTTGACTGACATTTGCTTCATTTGTTTGCGTGTGAGCATGCCCAGTATGACCTTTCAGTATGTTGCTGACTGAAATTTGCAAAATTTGTTTAAGTGTGTGAGCATGCCCACTATGGGCATATATACTATATGTGTGTGAAAAATCAAGTTGGTTTTTACTTCAGGGCTCACCTTTGTGTTGTACATCGACAGGAAGCATGCTGTGCCTGCAGGGCTTCCATGAGTCAATTTGCATAGACTTAACATTTCTACATACAGGGGGGGCAGCTATTATTTGTACATTTCTACCCGGGGGGCACACCTGATTGTTACTGTGGGTGTACATAGGATGAGGGGTACACCTGACACTTATACACATTTGTTAGGCCTGCACTGCTATGTCAGGTAATCCATTTCAGTCTGTACTATTGCCTACAGTACTGGCTTGAGGCATACCATTGTACTACAGACCTTAGCTTCCAATTACACGCATATTAGTTTGTGACTTCATAGCCTACCCAACCCACATCACACTGCCTGGCCTGCTGTGATCTGTCTGCATAGGCCTGGGGGGAGGTTACTCATATACCTCTTCAGATGGCAGGATACAGCATTTGTTTGTGTTTGCATTTGTCTACAATTGTCTTGTTGGCTGTGACTGTTAGGTATGTGACCCCCCCAACTGGTATGTGTGAGTGACTTAAGTTGTGTCTGTGCCAGTGAAATGCTGTAATGGCTTAGTGGTTCAGTTCTGTGATTATAGTGCACAGTATCCTGAGTTCGTGCCTGTCACTGCTTTTTATTTTCCTGCTGGGCAAACCTGACTGGTTAAGGAACAGTAAAGCAGGTGTGAGCGTGTTTACTCGACTTTGCCCGACTTTGCCCAACATTGCCCAACATTGCCCGACGTTGCCTGATGTTGCGCTGGTTAGCATGGTGCGCAGCTATGCGAAATTGTATTTAAATATGCTCAATACTGGTAAAATTTGCTTAGCAGTGCTTCATATTGTTTAAAATAGGGACTCATGCGTCAGGTGGTGCTGCAGGGCTGCCTATGTCAGATGCACGTATTACACTACCTATACATGTTTGAAAACAGGTAGTGTCAAGTTAGGCATCCCTTTTATTGTATGTGCGAGTCAGAGAGTGGTGTCATTTCAGGGTTCCAACTGAGTCAGTGCATGTGCTATGCGTTGCCTCTTTGCCAAGGCCAGGGCATACTGGGCACGCCTCCTTTTGCCTACTGGGGCAGGCTCAGGTTGTTCCTCCTCTGAGTCACGTTGTGCCTGTGCAGGCCTTGGCAGTGGTGGGGGGCTGTTTGGCCCTGCCCCATGTTATTCCTGCTGAAGCTGTTTCCGTAGGATCATATTGTGTAGCATGGCACATACCATGACAGTTTGGGTACATGTAGTTGGTGAGTACTGCAAGGCTCCACCAGATGTGTCCAGGCACCGGAACCATGACTTGAGCATCCCAAACACACGCTCAATTATGTTTCTTGTTTGTGCGTGTGCCTCATTATGGAGTTTTTGTTCGGGTGTGTGTGCATTTCTGATGGGTGTCATCAGCCACGGCTCCAGTGTGTATCCAGCATCCCCCACTAAGTGTCCATCAGGGATGTCCCCACTGGCAAATCTCTGATACAGCTGCATCAGATGCCAGATGTGGGAATCCTGATAACTTCCAGGGCAGCCAACACACACATTCATTATTATGCCCTGGGCATCACACACGACCTGGCAGTTGATGGAGGGGAAGCCCTTGCGGTTGATGTAGACCCTACCCCGCTCACCGGGTGGTGCTTTGATGTGTATGTGCGTGCAGTCTATTGCACCCACTACCTCAGGGCATTCTGCTATTTGGTGGAAAAGATGCATATTGCTGGCCAATACCTCACGGGAATTGGGGAAATATACATGCTCACCGACATGTGCTGACATGGCATCCAGGAACTGGTGCAGTACCCTGGATGCTGATTCCTGTGAAATCCCCATCATATCACCAGTTGGTCTCTGGAAGGTACCTGTAGCTAGTATTCTTAGGCCAACACATACCTTGGTATCCACTGGGATGGGTTCCCGTCTATTGGTTCTGTGTGTGAGGCATGGCCAGCACAGCTCAACAATTTGCTGCAGGAGGTCTCCCACCCTATAGCGCTCCACTGTCTCCAGCTCATGTAGCCCCTGGTAGGTTATCCTGGGTCTGTACACTCTTCTCCGTCTCCTCACTGTCGGTTGCTCAGCAGCATTCACAATATCACCACCCTCAGCACCTTGCACATGTTGGTTTATGATAGCAAGAGCAGCCCCTAATATTTTGTCTAACTTTAAAGTTTTTAAGTTTTCCCTCTTTGTATACTGCAGTGTTGCAGAGTTCTTTGGTAAAAACAGGGAAGAATGCTGTTTGCAGAGTTTAAAGTGCTGGGCTGGGCTGGGCTAGTCTGCTACCTGTGTAATTGGCTGATTATATATTTCACCTGGCAGCTCTGCTAGTTCTCCTTGGTTAACTTCCTACTACTTCTTTTTCTTCCTTTTCCCTTTCTGTTTCCGCCCAGGGCAGCACCACGCAAACAAGCGCACACGCTGTGTGCACATTTGCAAGAAATTTCAGATATATTCACGACATACACCTTTGGTTTCTGGTTCTCAAAAAGGACAACTGTAGACACGCCTCTTGCAATCCTGAGCAACTCAGGGCAAACACAAGACACTGTGCTCCAATAAGCTTACAGCCTTTCTGACACACCCCGTCATGATGTTACCTATATTCTACTCTACTACTCACCTACTCCTACACTTACACTCTTGGGACATGGCTCACATGCTGGGGAAAATTGGGATTTACTGTCCTTATCCTCATTTGCATAGGATTGCCTACTAATGCATGGTTACATCTCTTACACTGAGCTTCCCCCCCTTAGCAATCACTACTGAGTGGCCATGCTGTCTTCAGCCTACCATTCACCTGCATGGCAGGATAAGCTTTTTAGTGAAAATGGCTATTTTTGGCTATTTTTAAATTATTTTCTTGTTTTTTTAAAGCGTCACACATTTGCGCGGTGCTGCGCTATGCTTAAACATCGGAGATTGGGGGAAAAAAAGTTAGATTTTAATAATTTTAAACATTTATAAATTCCAATGGCCTTATATTTGGCCATTGGCATGCTTCCTCAACTGTATGCATCCTTTATTTGGAGCTGTCATAGCTCCGTTTAGCTATTTGCAGAACGGTACTCCATTACCAACAGAGTACATTTCTGCAGATAACACTAATCTTCCACGGACAGGTTAGTGTTTCCTGGATTGCAAATTTACCTCATTTGCATAGCTTTCAGCAGCAAATGAGGTAATGTGCATACCATAATGCTGTCCGTGCAAGAGTAGCTTTAGCAGCTCTCGTGCACACCCCTGCTGGCTGTACCTGGATCGCACAGCAGACATATTGCCTCCGTGAGCTCCTACACTCTTCTTGCACTCCGTGCAAGCTTTCATAAATCTGGCCCAGTATCTCCTGGTTATATGGCAGTTCCAACACTGCTTTGTAATTCTAGTCTGTCTACTTGCTGCAGATTTACAGGGATTATTTTGTTTTTTTCAATAATATTGAAATTTACTCAACCTGCATTATTAGCAGGTGGATGGCAAAGAAGTAGCTTAAATGACTGTGAATGAGCATCTTGGGTTTTCTGAGTCTTACACAGCAGAAATGCATCATTACATTGTAAGTCATTCCAAATTTTATTTTGCAGGAGCATCTCCTCTTCTAACTGCATAATTTTTAAACTCATGAATGTTAATACAGTTCTTAAAACAAGTAAACTGGCAGGATTGTTGCTGTACTTTATTGCATATTATATTAAAAACAAAGCTACAGTCTTTCTAATGTTTCAGTTTTGTATGCCATTACTTCACCCACACGTATATGTATTTACATAATATTTGAAAGAGTATGTAGCATATACAGTGGATATAAAAAGTATACACACCCCTGTTAAAATGCCAGTTTTTTTTAATATAAAAAATGAGACCACAATAAATAATTAAAATTTTTTCCCACCTTTAATGTGACCTATAACCTGTACAATTCAATTGAAAAATAAACAAATCTGTTAGGGGAAAAAATTATAAAAAATAAAAAAACATACAATAAGCTGGTTGCATAAGTGTACAAACCCTTAAACTAATACTTTATTGAAGCATCTTTTGAATTAATTAAAGCATACAGTATTCCTGGGTACACACCTGCCATCAGTTAAATAGACTCTGATTAACCCCAAGTAAAGATCAGCTGTCCTAGTAGGATTTTCCTAACATTTACTCAGTTGCCTGCTACAGCAAAAGCTATGGTTCGCAGAGAGCTTACAAAGCATCAAAGGGATCTCATTGTTGAAAGGTCTCAGTCAGGAGATGGGTACAAAAAAATTTCCACAGCATTGGATATACCATGGAACACAGTGAAGACAGTCATCATAAAGTGGAGAAAATATGGGACAACAGTGACATTGAAAAGAACTGGACATCCCTCCAAAATTGACAAAAAGACAAGATGAAAACTGGTCAGGGAGGCTGCCAAGAGACCTACAGTAACACTGAAGGAGCTGCAGGAATTTATGACAAGTACTAGTTGTATAATACGTGACAACAATCTTCCGTATTCTCCATATGTCTGGGCTATGGGGTAGGATTGCAAGATGGAAGTCTTTTCTTACACAGAAAAACATCCAGGCAAAACAATACATCAAGTTTCCGAAAAGCATGTGGGAAAATGTGTTATGGTCTGAGGAGACCGAGGTTGAACATTTTGGCCACAATTCCAAAAGGTAAATTTGGCGCAAAAATAACACTTTACATCACCAAAAGAACACCATCCCCATGGTGAAGCATGGTGGTGGCAGTATCATGCTTTGGGGTTACTTTTCTTTACCTGGAACTGGGGCTTTAGTCAAGGTGCAGGGAATTATGAATAGTTCCAAATACCAGTCACTTTTGGCCCAAAACTTTCAAACATCTGCTAGAAAGCTGAAGATGAAAAGGAATTTCTCCTTTCAACATGACAATGAACCCAAGCACACATCCAAATCAACAAAACAATGGCTTCACCAGGAGAAAATTAAAGTTTTGGAATGGCCCAGCCAAAGTCCAGACCTAAATCCAATAGAAAATCTGTGGGGTGACCTGAAGAGAGATGTGCACAAGAGATGACCTCGCAATCTGACAGATTTTAATTGAGTTTGCAAGAAAGAGTAGGCAAATATTGCCAAGTCAAGATGTGCCATGCTGATAGACTCCAACGCAAAAAGACTAAATGCTGTAATTAAATCAAAGGTGCTTCAACAACGTATCAGTTTAAGGGTGTGTACACTTATGCAATTAGCTTATTGTAAGTTTTTTTATTTTTTACATTTTTCCCCTAACATATTTATTTGTTTTTCAATTGAATTGTACAGGTTATAGGTCATATTAAAGGTGAAATGATTTATTGTGGTCTCATTTTTTTATGTCACAGAATCCTGGCATTTTAACAGGGGTGTGTACAATTTTTATATAAACTGTATTCGTGATATTTGTGATATGTGGATGCACTTTTTTCTCCTTTTATGGTAGCTTACAAAATATACAAACTTCAACCATTCATCACCCCTCCTCAACAAAAATGAAAGAAGGAAGCTCACAGGCTATTTTAGTACCACAACAGTATACATATTCAATAAGAGTTTTACCCATTTATGCAAATTTACTTTGCCTTTTCCCTTTACCGAAGTAAGATACATGCAGGTGGGGTCACAGAGATGCATTTCTTCTGTTTTCATCCCCCTTTTGTGATTTCTTATATGATGTCAAATGTTTTCAGAAACATCATGGAACACTGATATTCAGTCTGTGAACAAGTTTTTTCCTGTCTTTAAGTATGCATGCATTATACGTATGCATGCAAATGGTATATTAACTTTTAATAATTTTATCAGTGTTATTATGTGTAACTAGCTCCGGAAATGACTGTGCTTTATGACTCCCAATTTATGCCATCTGGATGTTAGACTGTAATATTGTTAACAATTCCATAACCTAAATGACTAGTGAACACAGACCTTAACTCATTCCCTCCAATGGAGCTTTAGAAGTTTGCAGTGTAACTTTAAATGAACCTAAGCTTTTTGATAGAATCAAATTACGTTCTCACATTCAAACAAATGTTCATATCTCTGGAACCATAGAGGTTACTAAAAAGTGTAAATTTCAAACTCTTCTGCACAAACTACTTTTATAGTTTTACTATTCCTAAGGTTCTAGGTCATAAACTGAATTGTATAAGTCACAATAAACACAGTCCCCGGGATTCATGAAGCTTGCGCCAGGCACACGCATAGTGTAGGCATTATAACGCCAAATATGGCCGCTGAGCGATTCAGGTACGATCTAATTCCACGTGCACTACTGGCGTACGCCAGATCTGCACAGCCCCCGGCGTAGGTATGCAAATCACCCCATGTGCAGTGTTGCACCATGCAAATGAAAGCATATAGTGATTCATGAAGTGGTGCAGGCTTAGCGTAAACCCACGGAACTGTAAACCAAAAAACACGGTTTACATTTTCCCAAACATAACATCGGAGCTATGGAAGAGGGCCAGACCCAGGTATCACAACGTGAACATATGCCAATGGCGAAATACACAGCCAATGGCATAAGAAAAGATGCACAACACGTAAATAACAACATTTAATGTCATGTCCACAGTAACGCACAGCAGAACAAGAGGGCATGTGGAAGCTGTAACATAAAGAAATAATATAAAAATGTCAAAAAATTGCAACGTAATAGAAATCAGGTTTACAGCATAACACACAATGGTAGGCATGGAACACCACAACCAAGGTGCAAGGGTTGCTAAGGGCTTGCGATAGTGTTCGGCGTGGTAACTATGAATTAGTAGTCAATGCCATGCAAATGAGGCAGATAATACTGAATCGCAAATGTCCCGCCCAAGGAAGGTTGTACCATACAGCGCAGCGGTATAACACCGAGGAGTGGCTCAGAGGAGATACATGACATCAGCAGAGGGGTGTGCCACTGTAGCACTAAGCACATTGGAGCATTGCAAATCTGGCCTGTCTGTTGCTAAGCAAAGCTGCAGGATAGGGGTGGGGAGGAATCGTTTAGCTGAGAGCACACATGGTGGCCAAAAGCGCATGTGTACAAGGATGAAAACGTGCCCGAAACCCAGTAATTGGATGCACGTGCCGCAAACAATAGCAGAAACAGGAAGGTCAAGGGAAGAAAAGGAAATGCGGAAGTAGGGTAATTGGAGTACTAATGAGCAATCAACACCAATCAACCCACGAAGGCCAATCGTCGGCAGCTGACAAGTCCGCTTGCAGAAACCTGCAAAACAGGATAGGGGAGGCATGTGAATGCAAAGAAAGGAGGGGAGGTATTGGATTGCAAAGATAGGAGACCTGACACAGAAGAGCAAAGCAAACCGACAGCAGACCAGCAGTAGCACACATAACGTAAGATACGCCAGGTCCAGGAAAACACAAATGAAAGTAGGCTGCAGGATGCACGCCAGAAAATGGTAGGTGCAACACGCAGAAATGTAAAGGGAAGGTCAAGAGGTAATCCACGGCAGGCAAATGTAATTCAACACCAAAGGCACCACAATAGTAGTTCCGGCAGTAAAACACATAACATACCCTGTAGCTACGAACGTACATACACACCCTATGACATTATCGGTGTTCACAGCACAATAGTATAAAGTGTGTAAGCACCCAACACACACCTGTGTATTCCCAAACACCGCACCATAGGTGTAAACACACGGGGAACTTTTAAAATGTACATGTTGGGAGCTGCCATAGCTGTGATTCATCAGCATGTGTTAGAGACTGACGGTGTTGTGGAGGATGATGCCGACAACCACCGCAGGCCTCGGAGGAGAAGGAGAGTGTTCAGACCAAGGGTAACCTACCAGGGGCTACATGACCTGGAGATAGTAGAGCATTACAGGGTGGACAGGGACATCTTACAGCAAATAGTGGAGCTGTGCCGGCCACGCCTGAGAACCAGAAACAACTGAGGGGAACCCATACCAGTGGACACGGTATGTGTAAGCCTGAATATTGGCCACAGGTACCTTTCAAAGGCTAACTGGAGATATAATGGGTATCTCACAGGCATCAGCATCCAGGGTACTACACCAGTTCCTGGATGCCATGTTACCACATGCCAATGAGCAGATATACTTCCCCAAAACTCAGGAGGAGTTGGCCAGCAATATGCATCACTTCCACCATGTGGCACAATACCCGGAGGTACTGGGTGCGATAGGCTGCACGCACATACAAATCAAGTCACCACCCGGTGAGCAGGGTATGCGCTACATAAACCGCAAGGGATTCCACTCCATCAACTGCCAGGTCATGTGCAATGCCCAGGGCATTATCATGGATGTGTGTGCTGGCAGCCCTGGAAACTACCATGACTCCAATATCTGGCATGCCTCACAGCTGTATCAGGTATTTGTCAGGGGGGACATCCCACATGGCTATCTCGTGGGGGATGCTGGCTATGCACTGGAGCCATGGATGATGACTTCCATCAGAAATGCACACACACCCATGCAAGAACGCCATAATGAGGCACACGCACAAACCAGAATCATCATAGAGCGTGTGTTCGGGATGCTGAAATCACAGTTCTGGTGCTTGGATACATCTGGTGGAGCCTTGCAGTACTCTCCAGGCACATGTGCCCACATCGTCATAGTATGTGCCATGCTACATAATATGATCCTGCGGAAGCATCTGCAGCAGGGACAGAATGGTGAAGGCCCTCATAGCCCACCACAATTGCCAAGGCCAGTACAGACACAGAGGGATTCAGACCATGAACACACTGTGCCAGCCCCAGTAGGCAGATGGAGGTGTGCCCAATATGCCTACGTCTTGGCAAAGAGGGAACGTATAGCACATACACTGACTGTGTAGGCCCCTATGGACTGACACCTCTCCACCTGCACACACAGTAAAATGGATGGCACACAAACATGATGACCTTTAAATTGTAATGTATAGGTGGCCCAATGTGTGACTCCTACATAAGCAGCCCTCAAACATTGTAAACACAACAGCCAGTGCAACACGGAATGCCAACACCTGAACAGTACATGAGTCTTACAGCATATGGTGGTGCTGTGTGCCTGTCACGTTCTCACCAGATATATATATATATATATATATATATATATATATATATGTATATATATATATATATATATATATATATATATATATATATATATATATATATATATATATATATATATATATATATATATATATATATATATATATATATATATATATATATATATATATATATATATATATATATATATATATATATATATATATATAAGATATATATATATATATATATATGTACACATATGCATATATATAATACAGATAGAAAGGGCAATAGAGGGATATATGGTCATATAGATGGATTCAGCGATATCTGCAAATATGATAGTTCAACGACATTCATAACATCTTGGAGGTACAAATAAATAGGATACCGCCAACCATGGAATGTGTAACATATCGACATGCGTAACCATGAGGCTGAAAGACTGATAGAACACAGTACCAGAACAGTACATCCGCGAGTAATAGTATGATGATATGAAGGGACGGTTAGTCACCGCTGACGGTGTCACGGTCCACGTAGGTACTGTGTTCAACTGTGTCTGTGAGTGCCATGGTCTGTGTAAGTGTGCATTGAGGGTGCCGTGTGCGTTTCTGTGTGACTGTAATGTGTGTGTGTGTCTGCAACATGTGTATGTTGGTGCCAAGTCAGAGGCAGATCAGTATGGTAGGTGTGGGTATAGCTAGCCGTAGGCATACGGTTACTACCTGTACCACAGTAGGAGGGACATCCCCACCCCGGGCAGGTGTGTCCTGACATAAAACAGTACAAAGGGCAAATGTCCGACATGGTAGGGCATAAATATGTCCCATATATAATGTAGCAGTCGTATTTAATAGTTATGCCTGTATGTAAGGAACTTAAATGTTACATGCAATATGATAAGTATCCAAAGTCACAACAATAGGTATGTAGTGAGGATAAAAGTATGTGCTACCTGTGTACTGACCGTGGCTACGTGTTGGCCTGCAAACACTGCTTTGTATCCCGCAAGTGTCCAACAATGACCATATGATAAGGTGGCAACCCATGGCAAACAGGCTGTTTTAACAACACAACCACAATAACTGCAAATATCTGGGACAGAAATACAAAGGATAGCTGTCACCTGCACATATCCCCTGATATATCACTGCAATTACGGAGGTATACAAGTAGCAAGCTCACCTGCAGACGATATAGAAACCAATTAACAACGGCCCAACGTACAATCCCGTAACATAAGTCTACTAACTGTTAGCTCTCTAATCAGGGACGGAGCCCACACACATATATACGGATTATGTAGAAATGCAAGGCCCACAAACCGTATATGTTACGTACAACCACCGACATCCCCCACACTAGAAACTAAAGCAATACAAACTGTAATAGCAGCACAAACATCCAGTCAGTCAATTACATCTGCACAACCCTCAACATACCATGTGAGAGACACAATTAAAGGCTACATGCATAATTGCAGGCGTTGTATAATGGAACAAACAGCCATGTTACAGGTATTGATTGCAATACTCCGTTAACAGATGTCTGGATGACAGGTACACCCACATGTTGTACCAAATACTCTACCTGTCACACACAATCCACCGGGGACATGAATCCAAACTATATTTGTCTCCATGCATAGCAGTTGCAGTTACTCATAACAAAACACAATACAGACCGTCTCCCCGAAGGTAGGGCAAATAGGCAACGCCCAAGTGGAGAATCCAATTATACCCCACTGTCGCCGCGTAATTGGCGAATGGAGTAGCTGCACAGCTGATATGCAAGTAATAAGTCACTCAGGAACACCAATTGGCGGGAAGAATCCACATGTTTCAGGTATCGACGTATATAAAGATGACTTGCCAGACATTCAAACCGTATGCTCATACCGAAAAACAGTTGAAACACTGTGAGAGAGATAGAAATGAAACACCGTAACAACAACAAGGTATGTAGAACGCTCGATATGTAAGGTTATGTATAGCATGATCTGTATTAATTAGTATTACTGTATGTATAGCCTGGTTTGCATTAATTAAACGTGTCCGCAATGCATAAAGTGGGGAAAGGTATTGATGTAGTGATGTCTTGCTGAGCATACTAACGCTTGTACAATCTGTGCGTCCAGCAGTGGGACACAAGGTACACAGCACAGACACCATAAGGGATGCTACATGAGGCCATTAAACAGAACAATGCCATACAACCCACCGTCAGTTGTAGGGTATGTCCAACAAGGACGTGCCATAGCAGGGGAAAGCATATGTTGATATACTGTCACAGCACACATGTGTATGGGTAAATAACGTTAATGACATATGTAAGGTGGTCCCACTGAGCAAGTATGCTTTGCATTATGGGATACTATGTGAAATATGTGTAATGTATAGTATTATAGATAGATAGATATGACAGATATTCTACACAGCATAACAGGCATATCATGCATACCACAGGTATCGTCTATTGGTATGTACAATAACAGGATACATATGGCCTGTAGGTATGGGACATAGTAATAGTATGATAGCTAATCTAAATGGAAGGGCTACCAAGTAACCATGCACAAAGGACATGTAATAGCTGCACAGGTGCATAGTGGGGTACTATGCAGTCTGTCAAGTCCATGTGTAAGCACAACTACAGTGTTCACACTAGTGGCACCTCTCCAGGGTAGTGTCCTGTGAAGAGCAGAGCCAGGTGTCACCTGCACCATTGCACAGTACAGCCACTGCAGTGATCCCAGGCCTACATGTGTCTCCCAACCACCAAGGGAGGTATCACATGAACAGTGCTACTGAGTGTCCCTGCGTGATGTACAGAGGACTTATGTTCCACAGCATGGTGAGTGTCCTGTTTAGGAATGTAACGCAGAAGCACATCCCACTCATTGTGGCGTGTGTGTACATATCCATGAGCATGTTGCTCACAGTGGCCTCTGCTTATGTTGCGTATGAGGAGTATATCCATCAATAATGTTGTGGACATGGGCCCTGTCTGATCAGCAGAGGTCACCCCTGAATATGTAGTATGCAAATGTGTACAGAAGTGGTGTCCGTAGTGCAGCCGCATATTTAAACTGTCGGAGCTCAGTAAACGTCATGGCGTGTTAATGTTGTGGCATGTAAAGCTGTAGCTGTTGTGTAAGGTACACCCTAAATGGGGTGGTGTACCCTTGAATGTGTGTAGATGTCTTGAGTTCAGAGGTACAATGGGTGCATATGTACCACTTACACACCCAGTACAGATAGGTGTGGCCACGTAGGAGGATATCCACGCCACAGTGGCAATACGGTAACCACAGGAGTGGGTGTGACATATGTGTGTACTGCAAACATGTACAATGTGATATGTATGTAGGGGACTACCATCCATGTGATAGTCAGTGGGTGAATGGTGTAATGCAAAGGTTATGTGCATGCACCTTGTGTCATGCAGCTTGATGCCATGATAGTCATATTATGTATCTGTCACAGCGACACCCGTATGGTTGGAGTCAGTATCAGGTGGTGGAGCAATCATGGCGCTTGGTATGTAGGGGTTCTAAAGCTAGGCAGGGAAAGTCCCCTGTGCCAGCCTGTTCCGCAGGGAAGCATATACTTAACATGAGGGGCCCTATGACTGAGGACTGTGGTATGCCAAAGTACCTGACATGTAGTAGGTACTATAGTATGCTGGCCTCACTGTGTGTCCTGTCCATGAGCCACATAGCATAACATCCTGAGACACAGGGTACGATGTGCAGGTGGATGTGCATGTTGTCAATACCAGAATGGGGAATGGTGCTGAAAGGCAATGAGAGGACAATGTAGGATGTGTGGACTCCCGTACCATCAGCAACTGCCTGGTAACTGTATGAAAGTAGTCCACCATGTGTAGGGGCCATGCTCTGGCCTTAACAAGCCCAACCTGGGTGGCAGCAGAGGACAGGAGACCAACAATGTCTCTGAGAATGACGTCCTTGACAATGTGCCCCATAGCCACGCAGAAAAGTCCAGTCAGGTCTGTAGGACTATAGTCCCACTCGTGCAATGCGGTGCCACCTGTGTGTAGTGTGATAAAAACTGCTGTGTGCCATTCAGGGTCTACAATGTCTGAAACAAGGCTTTTACTGAATATGGTGGCCTAGTGGGGAGACAAGTAATTCAGAGGTTGGTGGCCATCACAGCCTGGGATGTTGGAAGGTGACATGGGGCCAGTGTCCCAGGACACATAGAGTGTAGGTCAGTACTGTGTAGGTGTGACCACAGGGACACCACAATGTTCATGTATGGATTGCGGCCCTGTAGTGAGTGAGAGGGTGTACTGTCAGCATTGAATCCATCCTCCAGCATGTTGCCAACAATACCTGGGTCTGCAATGTTCCTGAGTGACTGTTGTATGTGACAGCAGATGTGGGTGTTGCCATCGAATACTGACATACCACCATAATACCTGGTGGTACACCCCAGAATGTGTGGCTGTCATGTTGACGTAGCTAGTCTTGGAGTATGTGATGAGGGACCCTTTGGCCCCACCACGGCTGACCAGTGAGCCACCCCACACATGGGAATGTACACCACTGTGCAACAGCCTACACCTGTTGTTGTACATCATATGTCCGTGGAACATGACCACCAGAGTGGCGTCTGTTATCTGGTGTGTACCATCATGGCTCTGTGTGGAATAGCATAATCCATGCAGTTGTGTACATGCTAATTAAGTGCACTGGGGTATGTGTCAGCATTTGTATGTGCATTGTCCATCTGCATGAGTGTCATGATGTTAACAACCGCTGTCAGCAGACATCTGTAGTAGGTGTAGTAGTACACATGTACTGTGTATGCTGTGATGGGTGTGTTTCCAGGATGTGGCTAACAAGGTAGATTAGCATATGTTCGGAATCCACCAATGAGGGGATAACCCCAGGTGTGTAACACCAGTCACATGGTGGTAGTGTTCATGCCAAGGGTAATGTAGGTCTTGGAGGTGGTGTGTATGTGTTGATCCAGCAGAGTGGAGGGTATGACTCATTGATGTGTCGGTACATGAGTGGCTATCCCAGTGAAGTGTGGGGTAGTGTCAGTCACACATCAGTAGTAGCTGAGGCCCACTGTCCACTATACCACCATAGAAGGTATGTTACCCATGGGGTATGATGTTGACTCTGTCGCTTGTTACAATGTGTATAGCGGTCCCGGACACAGTTAGCTGCATGTGGAGCACCTCTGATGCATTGTGCTAAGCAACTTACCAGGATGTGTGCAAAACATAGTGGGATATGGGAACCCCTCAGCTGTGGGTGTGCCGGTCCAGGTATGTGCCTGGAAGGTATGGTCCATCTATAACCTGTCATTGCAGGTGTGCTCTGCAGAGCCTACAGGCAGGTCCCAGTCACTGCAGAGATGTTGGAGTGGTGCATTATAAGGTGTGCCTTGCCTGTGTGCGTCACAGGGGAAGATGCAAGCAATGTGTCACATGACCCCATGTCGCTCATGCCAGTTACCGCCCTGCCAGTGACAGTTATTGGAAACTGTGCAGGACAGGCAGTATAGCAGCTGCAAGAGCCTAGCATGTGAGCTGTACTCCCAGGGCCGACAGATGCAAGTCATCTGTGCCACAGCATTGTGTTTGACCAGGACAGTCATAGCGGACAGATACCACATGCCTGTGGAATGACAATAGGAGCATAGGCAACTGTTGAAGTGACACAGACGGTCATTGTACAGTGGTATCGTGTCTGGACAATTGCAATATGCACCCCAGGGCTAGGCCCACACCCTCAGGGCTATAAGACTGGTGAGCTATTGCATGTCCCTGCACACGTAGTCTGTGAAGTGGCATCACAGGGCAGTCACACTAACATGGCGAATGACAGACATATCGTACCTGGTGAGGTGTGGCATGGGTGCATAGGTTATGTTGCAGACGCAGTTACCCGACAGCAAGATGTAAGCGATTAACGCCTTGTGTAGCCTGCTGTGTGGAACTGCAGTGTGACACCCTACAGAGTCAGCTATGACTGGTGTGTTGTGAATGTTATAACACACTATTGGCTGTATGTGCTGGGCACACATGAGTCTGTGGGCTATAAGTTGGTGATGTTGTCTTCCATGATGGGGGCTACCTCTGGTGCCTACAGTGAGTATGGAGACGTACTGCACAGGTGGTCCTCATAGTTGTGGCCAGTGGTGTAGATTATGTGAGACTATGTGATGGGTGGGATGTGTTGCGAATGTTACAGATCCCCAAATGACTGTTAGGTGCAGTCAGGGTTGGTGACAGCATTACCCCCAGCCATAGCTGTCAGCCTCCTGTCCCCAAAATGAGGAACATTAGCCCTCATACAGTGTGACAAATGGGCGAAACATGGAACACTTACAACTGGCTTACTAACAGCTTCAACTAGGAAGGGCATATGATGGCTAAAATAGGCTGGTCTTACGTATAAAACAGATATTCCAATGAATTACTATGATTCTCATCTATCTAGCCATGGCTAGCAGGTAAACTATGTACAACAATGAATGTGTGACAGACCTTTCCAATGTGGAACCTTGAGGAACATGCACCTTTTAGAACCCCAAATGAGGTACGTTCCCCGTAATGAGGAACACCTGAGAACTATGGTTCCAGCACGGCTGCAGATGTGCATCCCCCACAGGCTGTAGTGCCGTATGTTTTGAAGTGAGCATTGAATGTGTACACAAGACAATTTCTCTATTGCCACATGTACGACATATCCCTCATATAGACAGGTAGTAGCACTGGTACGTGACAGTTGGACATGCCTGCATATACAACCATGTCCCACAGGATATGTGCGTTACGTGTGTAAAACAGCTGTCATATGTTACACAAGCTGGGAAGTGTAGGACAGCCAGTGTACCTGTGGGAAATGGTGTGGAATGGGCGCTATAGTAATCATTAGCTCATGACATGCTCACATGTTCTGAACAAGTGCTTAGCATGACCATACAATACAGATAGGGTGTTGGATAATATCAACCCACAAGTGGCGATGACAGTCATTTAGGGTGGCACCGCACTATAACCCTGCTGAGTATGGTGTGCATGTCCATGAACCATTAGCACTGTAGATGTTAGCTGTACAGATGTACAAGATAGCATGGATATTTGATTACAAATACCTTTGCATGTCACAGGTGTGTTCCACCAGTGGCCTGTTGACAGACCCACAACTACAAAAGGTGCAAGAGTGACATGTGCACAGCACATCTGTGCCAGATACAGTAGAACAGGGTTAATGTGTTGTACCCCACCCTCATTGTAGCCCATACCACACACACAAATGTTAGGCATCTGTGTATGTAAGGCTGTGAATGGCCATGACCTATCAGTTTAGCTGTGTCAGTGTTGTGAACAACATACAGAATGGGCTGTGTGTGTGAGGTGTGTGACATATGTGCACAGTCTGATGGATGATACCAGCAGTGTCACCGCTAGGTGAACATCCCTGTACCCATAAACTGCTACCTAGGCTGTGGTCAACATTATGGACACTGTGTAAGGGATGGTGCTGTGCAGTGCACCCCTGACATGGTGACGTCTCCAGGCCCCTTAGGTAGTCATCTGAGGTATCCATGTCATGTCAGGGTGCCATCCATGAGCACGGAGATCAGTGGCCAGGCATATACAGCACTGTGGTGACCAATATTGGATCACATACCACCTGTAAGGGGTAATGGCTATGCATGGATGCGCGATAACAGCCTTCACAATCCACACCTCCACTATGCAGCATGCCGTCTACCTTGCAGAAGGACATTTGCTACACCATGATGATGGACATGCTACATGTCCATATCCTGATCTATATGACATATGTCATGGACAGCCACCGTCCTAATACTAGAATCGCCACAGGCTGGACAGATCCTGTGCCATATATGTGACATACTCCCACCATACCATGCAACCCTGTCCATCAAAGTTGCAAATGTCATCCCAGTCATACATGGTGTGATGGCCTCATGGTAGATGTACTATCAACTGACTGGATCAGTAATGTGGCACTGATGCAGCTTGCGGTGGCACAATGGCCGTCTGTAACAGCATGAAAACCGTGCTCGCACATGCTATGGTTGATGACCATCCCTGCGAATGTCGTCTGACTATCCATTGTCCCATGTCTATCACATGTGTAATACAGGCGATCCATGTCAGGATGTTGAACAGTTGTACAGTGCTGTGCAGATGTATATGGCAAAACACATGCATGTACAGGTGTCCATGCGTATGTGTGCATTGTCACTGCTGAAGTCCATTCCGGCTGTGTCTGTGTTGATATGTGACATATACACAGCATCCAGGTCAACAGTAGTACCGTGGACACATCAAGGCATGTGCAGATAGGTAAGAACACAAGTGCAGGCAAATAGACATGCCCACAGCAAGACAGCATTTACATGGAGTATGAACACTGTAATGAGGTGACACACATATATGGTGATTATATCCAATGCATAATGGGTGTGACATGTGTGACACTAACACATCAGTCATGTCAGTGTCATGGTGCTTTGCAAAGATAACTGTGCAGATGCAGTAGATGTCATAGAAATGTATGTGCAGCAGTATCTCTGTACATCTCTGAAACTGTGACCTGTCACCATCATTATGTTTTACAGATAATGCCCCGTACACGCCTCCCAGCATACACCCGCCAGGAGGATGATGTCCTCATCCCACAGCTCAATGACAACTATGACTTGTTGTTCAGCCGTGTGCCACAGCATGCCCAGCAGCGGGATGACCTGTGGCAGGATCTACGCAGGAGGGTGAACGATGTGGGTGACCATAACCGCACCTACCAGCAGGTGCGCAGACACTGCATGGACCCGATACGACATGCAAAACAGCGTGCCACTGCAATCGCTAGGGAACAAGGTGGAACAGGTGGTGGGCCACCAACCCAGCCCCCACTCACACACACCGAGGAGCTACTGGCCAGTCTGGGGACACCCAGGGAACAGCATCCAGAAACACTAGCTGCCATCGTGGAGGTGGGTGTCTCCCAACCAATGAGCCTGGAGTTGCCTGGTAAGTCAGTAATGCACATATGACTATTATATGCCATGTAGTTACATGTGTAACTGTACATAATGTAAAGTAACAACATATGCCAGGTATGTGGACACACATGCTGCATACTACAGTATGCTATGTTGTGTATGCACACATGTGCATACTATATGCTATTACACAGGTGAATGTGTGCACATGCACAGTGCAACCTGTGGCTGTCATACAGTCATGGATAATGTTCATACTGGTGTGTCACCCCTATACAGGTACCTCTGGCGTGCCACACAGACATGGGTCCATTGCAGGTGAGACTGTCATCAGTATCAGGCATGTTACAGTGTAGATCTATTTGCCATGTGGCCAGTTAACACTTGCACACCTGATGTTTGTTCCAGTCACGATATGCAGGTCGCACCACCATGCATTCACACACGCCACCCATGTGCAATATATTCACACGTAATGATACACAGACTTGAAACCACAGTACTTGTCATTGTGACATATGTGGTCAGCTGTGCATACAATGGTGGAGGTGTTCTACAATGGAGGCATATGTAGTATGCATTGCAACAACATGTGTGGTACACACACAGTACCACACAGTGAGCTGTGATATTGGCAGCCCACAAGTGTCATCATTGTGTCATATGCCCCTGCATCGGGTGCACACATTGTGATGTGTCACCTGACATGTCCCAGACATATAGTGTTCTGTCTGCAATATTGTCACACTATCACATGACCTATACCCCACATACCAAACATACAACCCATTGTCTGCATAGACCTGCGGAATGTGACATATCTGACATGTATGGGTGTATGTCATATGGGACCACACAGACATGTGGAGAAGATGTCCATCACACACAATTGGCCACCACATGTGCACACATGGCCATGGGGGGGGCAGAGACATGTAGCCACACAGTACATGGGATGTGTATACACCTTGTTGCACATTGTCCACACATGGTCCAATTATAGCCTTAGTTGACCAATTATACAGTTGATGTGGTACAGTGGACAACCTAAAAGCCTGTGCACAGCTACTGAAGGTGTCACTGAAGTCTACCATATACGATCTGTCGAACATCACAACTGTATTGCAGTTATGGCTATGCAATGTGTACATATTATGCATTCTACAGCAACATACATGTCTCATGTTGCCATGCAATGGCACAGTGTCTGTACTTCACACTGTATAGCAATGTAGATGGCTCACACTACCCTCCTGTGCTCATGCACATTTGCTAAACATGCATTCTATCTGTAGGGCATACACACAACACTGCAATGTGAAGCCCATTATGATGCTGTACATGTGTCAGGACACCATTGTGTCAAACATGTATGCATGTTAATGCACATGTCAGCAAATTACATGTCAAGGTCACATCAGCCATGTGTACTGTTATCCTGTTCTGGGCCACATGGTGTATCACGGGGATGCATGCATACTACCATGATTGTGTGAACTGCATGGCTACTGATATGACACCTGCTTGCTGTAGTGTGCACCCCAGGGAGCTATGCTTACTAACACTATTAATGTCTGAGCTGCATGCCCTCTGCTCTATCGCAGGCATGCTGCATGCCATCTGACAAATCACACGCATGGTGTGTCTGTGTCTCTGTGTGTGTCAGTGTGTGTGTCTGTGTGTGTGTCTGTGTGTGTGTGTATCTGTGTCTATTGTACTTTACAGTATTTCTTTGCATTTACAGGTGATGTAGGTGCGTTACCCTCCTGCGGTCCATCTGATGTTAGTGTCCCCACAGATACTAGCGGTGATGAACATATGCATGAGGTACAGGCAGGGTTGTCAGGGGCTGAATCTGTGCCAATGGTTACCATCCCAGCTATGTCCCCCTCTTCTCCGCACACAGTTCTGCTACCAACACATACCGCATCACCGGTGGCCATAGAGGAAGGACAGTCAGTGACTGTTGGCGTGGAACAGGAACTTGTGGTGGCTACAGAAGGTGTGTCTACACACCATGGTGTCAGTGTAATGACTGCAGATGTGCCACACAGGCATGTGGCCAGTGCTTCTCGTAGGAGGAACTCTGGCAGACATGCACCTGCAGGACAGAGCGCAGCAGCTGGTATCACCAGATGCATGTTCCAGACTGTAATGGCGGCACAGGCACGTGCTGAATGGCAGAAATGAGAAGGGCAGAGGCTGCAAAGGGCTGCTATACATACCCTAAATGACAACATCCAAGCATTGGCAAATGCTCTACAGCAGATTGCTAATGTTCTGGATAGGCGACTAGGTGAAATGGTCGGAATCCTTGACCGAGGCATGGCAATCCGAGACCGGGAGCTGTCTGTGCTGGAACACCTGGTAGGAGTGTGGAGTAGGCCACGTGGATGTAGGCCAGCAACACCACCTAGTGTAGGTCGACGTGAGCGTGCCACCTCACATGCCCGCTCCCATAGTGCCGGTAGCAGTAGCAGTGCAGCTGCTGCTGCGATGTCAACACCAGGACACAGCAGGCCACGTAGACGTGGCCCTGGACGGTCTCAGCGGGGACACGTTTCCAGCGGACATGTGTCGTCGGACAGTAGCCACTCTGTACCTCCACTGATAGTGCCTGTGCAACCCCAGGCAGGCACAGGTCACATGGCCATGGACAGACACAGTGAGCTGTACAACCTGCACTGTACAATCTGGGGCTGTCAATTATACCCCGTGTAGGCATCACAAATGGCAGAATTGTGTACACACATACACGCACACAGCAAACACAACTGTAGGGCTCCACAACATCCACATGCATTCTGCACAGACATGTCCAGTCAACTCACTGGCCCTCACACACACACATGATGTTATCCATTGGTGCAGCCTATGCCCCTGGCAAACATATCACCCTGTGCATATGATGAAGCCTGTGTCGCATCCCTGTCATCCACACCATCGGTGCAGGGTTATGCACAAATATTCTGATGCACAGGGTGAACAGCATAGTGAGAGGTGTATGTAATACATGTGTATGCATAGTGAGGGATGTGTATGTTGCAGTGGTTGTGTGCAGCCTATGCCCCTGACAAACATATCACCCTGTGCATATGATGAAGCCTGTGCCGCATCCCTGTCATCCACACCATCAGTGCAGGGTTATGCACAAATATTCTGATGCACAGTGTGAACAGCATAGTGAGAGGTGCATGTAATACCTGTGTATGCATAGTGAGGGATGTGTATCTTGCAGTGATTGTGTGTGAATACTGAGTTGTGTATGTGACATAGGTTGTGTACTGTCGACATGCACCAGTCACACCATGTAGTGCAGGTGCAGCATGCATTGTGATTTGCTCACAGTATGTGTCTCGGTTACATCTGTAGCACCATGTTGGTTGTGATACCCTGGTTCCCTCCTATGGTGTACTTGCATGTGCCTACAGGTAGCAGTGTTTGCAGTCCCCCACGTGTAACTGTGGAGTACACACAGGCACATCTGGCAATATCAGCATGCTACATGTACCTTCATCCTGACTGTTGGACACACAAACATGACACAAATGTCCGCACATATACTGCACCTGAAGCATGTGGTCGGTGCCACAGGCTACACTGGACAGAGATGTGACATACATAGCAGGACACATTACAGGTATGGTGACATGGTGCAGGGGTTGTACACAGTGGCCTGGCCAATGATGATGCTCGATGTCACTTGGTAGCGGGAGGCCACACTGTGCAGCAGTAGGACCCTGTAACAGTACGTGAACATGGCCACAGTCATGGGGTGTACACCACTATAACGCACACCCCATAGTGTGCAGCTGGGGACCCTTGCCTTTGTGGTCATCACCCTCACAGTACTATGCACCCACACGACGTGTCACAGAGAAGGGACATGCACAGGTAGCCAGTATGGCTGGGACCTATGGCATCAACAGGGTTGTGCAATGCATCACCATTACGGGTTATTCAACACGTGGGGCCAGTGATAATTTCCCACCGTATATTAGCATACACACTCACACCAAGCGCCAGACATACATACAGGCACACACACACTGTGGTGACCACACATGTGTATACGGACAGCCGATGTGTGTGATGCACCTCACCGGTGAACGTCATGCTTCCCACACTGACATATGTACAGTTCTCTACAATGGTGTACAGGGATGTGTACCAACTGGGACATATTCCCCGTGATATGTGGCATCCCTGGTCACACATTCGGACACACATGGCAGTGCTGGGAATGATACACCAGCCATATGATGACACGTTTGATGGACATGTAGCGGTATTGATTGCATTATGTGTACCAACGCTATATCTGGCAAATGTGCTGCTATATACACACGAGAGGTTGTAGGTGTTACAGGTGCCATATGACATATAGTTGTTAACACCTGACCGCTGTGTATGCATTATGTCAGCACCGTCACGTAACAGCGACATAGACTACAGTTAGCACATGGCATGATAGGATGGTGTGTGACACAACTGTGAGCTACCCCCTGCACACATACATCTAGACAGGTGGTTCACCATGTTATGTACACACACCCCTTCATACGTGCTGTTTGTATGTCACCGTATACAGATGTCAATGATGGGTCTGCATTGCGTCTGCATATCGTAGGTAAGCGCAACTATGTAACGGACATCGGCCACTGCACATGCATGTTTGCTGCATGCACAGTACAGATGTCACATGTGTCTCCTGTTGCCATGTTTGTATGCATTGCTATTGTTGGACATGTGTGTTGACATACATGACACATGGACTGCGGTATGATATCACGGGTGTCACAGGTGACTAGTACAAGGGTATGTGTCCCGGTCAACACTGCTACCCCCTGTAGTGTGAGCATTCAACAGACATAGGCCCACATTCAATTCGCGTGTGTAGCATTGATTAGGCCAGTGTTATGCACGAGGTACATCAAAGGCCATGTATGTATGTGTTGTGTGTGCAGTCCATGCACACATTCACGCAATCACATGTATGACATACCCAGACGTGTGTTCATTGGTGTACAGCAACAGTCAGGTGTCTCAGCTGTGTAAGGGCCATGGTATGTCTTGAGCCAACCTGTTCATGTATACTGGTATCATTGCAATGCATAACACCTTTGGATCCCTGTTGGTACGTGTGTACTCTGCACAGCTGGTGTACACTGCTGTACAGCCCAGTGGTCATGTGTCACATGGTGTTGTTGGACCGTAAGGCTGTGTAGTGCTGCACCAATGACATGGTGCTGACGTGACAGCTACAGTTTACACTGCAGTGTGTACATGTGTGACCTGCACCTGTGACAGCTGTGATGGCAGCTGTGTGTGTACACGTCACTGCATGTGTGACCGCCCTGTGCATGAGGGCAGTTATACCTTACTGTGCCCTTCTGTGTGTACACTCCATCTGCATGCAAGATTGCCCTTTGCAACAGCTAAGTGTGTGAGCATGCCCAGTACGCCATTGTGTAGATGGACAAACAGTACATTCCACACTGCGCCCCTCAGTGATTAGACTCCGTGTGCATGCAAGATGGCCCTTTGCAACTGCTAAGTGTGTGAGCATGCCCAGTACGCCGTTGTGTAGATGGACGCACAGTACATTCCACACTGAGCCCCGCCGTGATTAGACTCCGTGTGCATGCAAGATGGCCCTTTGCAACTGCTAAGTGTGTGAACACGCCCAGTACGCCATTGTGTAGATGGACACACAGTACATTCCACACTGCGCCCTTCCGTGATTAGACTCCATGTGCATGCAAGTTGGCCCTTTGCAACAGCTAAGTGTGTGAGCATGCCCAGTACACCATTGTGTAGATGGACACACAGTACATTCCAAACAGACATGTGATACTAAGCGTGTGGACATGGCCATTGACATCCTGTATAGCCATGGTGGTCATCCAGGCACCAGATGTCCAATTTCAATGTCACGATGGATGCCTACATTGAACACACTTGTTGCTCTCTCGAAGGGTGTACTGTCTGTGGCGCATCCCATATCTATTCAGTGTTGTTGTGCTCCGTAGATATTTAGTTGGCCCGTTGACAGCACTGGCATGTTTGTGTACATCTACCTTGGGACGGTAATATGCTTTCAGACCGCTCACTCTCTAAACATTCCCTATCGGCATCTTTGCCTTTGCGGATGATGTCACCCACCTAGAAGTATGCCTCTGGGAGTGCTGTGTTCAGTAATCTCGGTAGCACATTCTGTAAATGCGTAATGCTGTAGTGTGTTAGAGTAGGTAGGTGTGTGTTCAACTCCCAGCCCTTCCAAGTTTGTGTGTGTGTGTGTTTCCAGCTGCCTGGGGACACAGTAAAGCTTTTAGATGCCTCACAACACATACATGCCCTATCGGCGTCTTTGCCTTTGCGGATGATGTCACCCACCTAGAAGTATGCCTCTGGGAGTGCTGTGTTCAGTAATCTCGGTAGCGCATTATGTAAATGCGTAATGCTGTCGTGTGTTAGAGTAGGTAGGTTTGTGTTCAACTCCTGGCCCGTCCAAGTGTGTGTGTTTCCAGCTGCCTGGGGACACAGTAAAGCTTTTAGATGCCTCACAACACATACATTCCCTATCAGCGTCTTTGCCTTTGCGGATGATGTCACCCACCTAGAAGTATGCCTCTGGGAGTACTGTGTTCAGTATTCTCGGTAGCGCGTTCTGTAAATGCGTAATGCTGTAGTGTGTTAGAGTAGGTAGGTGTGTGTTCAACTCCCGGCACTTCCAAGTGTGTGTGTTTCCAACTGCCTGGGGACACAGTAAAGCTTTTAGATGCCTCACAACACATACATTCCCTACCGGCGTCTTTGCCTTTGCGGATGATGTCACCCACCTAGAAGTATGCCTCTGGGAGTACTGTGTTCAGTAGTCTTGGTAGCGCATTCTGTAAATGCGTCATGCTATAGTGTGATAGGGTAATTAGGTGTAAGTTCGATTCCCAGGCCTGCCAGATGTGTGTGTGTGTGTGTGTGCATGCTCCCGTCCACCTGGGGACTCAGGTTATGCTTTTAGATGCTTCACAGCACAGATGTATCCTGCTGACGTCCTTGTCTTTGCGGATGTTGACACGCACTTAGTAGAATGCCTGTGTGTCTGCTGTGTTTAGTAATCTCGGTAGCGTGTTCTGTAAATGCGTCATGCTGTAGTGTGATAGGGTAGTCATGTGTAGATTCGATTACCAGCCCTGCCACATGTGTGTGTGTGTGCATGTCTGTATCTCTCTCTCTCTCTATATGTATATATAATCTATTTTCTGCCCATAACTCTGCTCTTGCATGGACAGCTGACTGTTTCATGTATCGCATATTTGCATAGCTTTCACATACCAATGGGGTATGTTGCAACTCCCAACATTGTCCATGCAACGTCCGTGTTACGGGCGGTGTTACACACCCTTACAGGCATTTGCTGTATATCTTGGCAGACATCTATCCTTACTGTGCTCGTACACGCCGGAGGCTTCATGTATCATGGCCTAGTTTTGATGTGTGTATGTCTATTTGTGCTGTGTGCATGGCTCTGGGTATGTCCCACTATCATCATTTGTAAAGGCGACAGCCCTATAGGTTCTTCATGTTGACTGCTGTGTCATTTGACATGCCAGCACATACCTGCGGACAGTACTGCACGTCCTACTGCAGCGCATTTCATACATTCTGCGTTATCTTGCAGTCGATATTGCTGTTTCCTCACACATGGATCTGTTTCTGTTCATACCACTCCACCTCCTAGAGCAAGTTGCTGGACAAGGCCTTATCTGATAGTGGGACACATAGGGGCAGTATTGACATGTTGCTCTTACAAACGTAGATAGTTGACACAATAATAGGTTTTGCATTAGTATGGCTTTTCTGTCGGATTTGGTGTCTTACTCACATGTTTGTCATTATTTCATGTCTTCAGTTATCATGAAAGTGCCAGAATGTTACTGTTGTTACGTGGAACACACCAAACATATGAGGCAGAGCTCTGCACATTTTGCGTAAATCTGTACAGTCGCAGAGTATGTGTCTGTAACAAAATATCAACTTTCTGACACCAATACACACACTGTATGGCGGCATCACAGGCCACATGCCATTACATTTATATTGCAGGACACACCCACCCAGACAGTTGTATTCCTCACACAGACCAACAGCTGCTTATCCACACTAATTGGTCAATCATGTACCGTATGTGTGCGCCGGTATTTGCGCTTTCCATCAGTGGCAGAGCTCACGTACGTGTCTGGGGGACTGGACATTGTTACGGTGACACTGCATGACACCCTGAGGGACACATTACTTTTGTGTCTATTAACCTTCCACATTGACATTCACAGGGCATACGTTGTCATTCACATTTGTCGGAGTACATGCGTGTCTTGTACATGTTTTCTCATTTGTCCTGATGTCTTTCTTCTCACCTGTCCACCTAGTATCACTAGTTCTGTACATGTATTTTGGACAGGTTACCTTCATACCCCTAACCTGTACACATTATGGGTAAACGCCCTGACGTTTGACCTTGTTACATTTGTCATAGTGATGTGCCTTTCTGGTAAATTGCTGGCAAGGCATTACGGACTGTGCGGTAGATAATAGTGACTGACATTTCCATTACATGATTAGTAACACTCATAACATCCGTATTCATGGGTACGCCAGTATTCTCACAATGTTCTGACTTTGTCTGGGGTATATCTAATATAGTTCCTATTTGTATTTCATGTACTATGCCTTAGTGCAGCTGTGTTATTCTGACAGTTTGCCAGTTATGGGTACTTGGTCGTACGCATGTCCATCCATGATAATCACCTACATGACACTGATATAGGGCCCTACATATTGCCAAAATGGTTTCCGCAATATCCAGTGGATGGTTTGCCCCATTATTGAGAATATAGGCATGTGCTATACTCACATCACTCCCACGGGGCGGGCCTACGAAATCCCTGCCAAACAACACCTAGGCCCATTTCTGCATACCCATGATTCCCATACCTGACAACCCTCTACAGTACCCATTACACATGTTTAATGTGCGGTACTGAAGTGTGGAGACACTTATATGCACTCCCACTCTCCGGATATCAGTTAGACGTCATACATTCTATCGACACATGTGTCGTCACCCTTGCACCTGATACTGTTGCATGTACAGCTATTTCGTATTTGCTGCGGTCACTTCTTTTGCGTCAATGTCAGTTGACACTATGTAAGATTCAATTTTTGGAGTCCTGCAATGGACACCTATCTGCATGTTTAAAGTGTAGAACTTGCTGGACTGTCACTTTCTGGCCAATGGTTTAGAATGCTGTGGTTTATTCACCTTTCCTGCATGTCTGTTTGTCTACCCATATTAGATATAACGTCGCCTATTTATGTACATATGTCATATCTATGGGACATAATCTGTTGTGTATACATATATACATGTACAATCCTCATTTCATAACTTGCTTTGGTTTACGTCTGTGGATTATGTGTATACACATATATCTATATCCATACCATACCTTTCCACTATACAGATTGTCGCAGAGTGTACAGCTGCTTGCCCCTTTATCTTCGCTGTGTTTTAAATAAACCTGTGTCTGTCTGGCAATGTCATGGAATTTCATTTGAGACTTACAGTGGGGATTGCTGGCAAGCAGTTCAGGTTACGACTGCATACCCTTCAGAGAATCCATGCTACCGACACACCCGTTATTCTATCCACTTTCTATGTTTGTTCTGGCACATATCTGGTGTTTGTCCCTATTTGTACTGGTAGTTTGCATGGCTTTGTCTGGTTTCATACTTTATGAGGTTAACAGGTTTGAGCCATGTATAACTAACATGGGGGAAACAGCATTCATTTACTATGCTGTGAGTGGATCACACACGCACAGGCACACTTGCATTTCCTTATTGTGGGTTATGCGCAGGCGCGCATGCATATCCTTATTGTGGTTACATATGTTTACTAAGTCTTTGTGCTTACGTGGACTTTATTACTTGTGACAGTACCAGTAATTATCTGTAATACGGTCAACGGACGTTTGCGAAACACACATTCACCTTTACATATGTAACTGTCTGTACAGCAGAGACGCATTCATTACACTTTCACATTATATGTGCTGTAGATGTTGTTCAACCGGGACTGCATTCACGTTGGCCGGATGCTGTAACCACTATACGTTTGGTGTTCTGACTCATTTATATGCATACCCATAGTACATAGCTACATTAACATATGCCTCACCGCTTCACTTACGTCACAGGCATCCATTCTCCTGCTGGGAAAAATGTGGTACTACATGTTACACATTCCCTATTCCCTATTGCTCTGGACCCACGCTGCATATTTCATCACTGCAGGGATATTCAGAACCCAAAGGTTTATAGTCCTGACACATACAGGTCTTTAATTGTCAGGGTGTTCATGTGGTGATCTGGGTTTAGGCTTGTCCGCCTGGTGAACGGAACTGCCCTGACCGTGTTCAAATGTCAGACAAAGCACATGGACAGGGTTTGTCCATTTTAAACATTTAATCTGTGTTTACAGACACAGGTGTTTGGGCACCTGTCAGCAGCTTATGATGTTGGCAATACATAATATGGGTGGGGGCGGTTACGATACATAATCCATGGTGAGTGGTGTTCCCATTCACATTTGACTATTTCCTGTATTCATTCTTACAAGGGTTATTATTTTGCACATGACTTAACTATGAATTAATTACGGGTATGCAGTAGTACAGTCAACATATGTGACGGCTTGTTACAGTATATATGTATGGACTTCTGTAATACTGGGGACTACCCCACATCCTTCACAACATTTCCTGCTTATGTACATACTATTATTCCGTGAACTTTCGAAACTTGTGAGAGCAGTAATTACATCTGTTCCTATTTGTCCACCCATTCTTTTAGGCTTTGTCCAGGTTTTTTTGCTGTAATAGGTTGAGAGGTGGTGTCGATATGTGATTGAGTTGAATATATACTGTCGATAATTCAGTGGGGAGTAGGGTTACCACTTGTTCCTCTTTGTGAGGGGAGGTCCCACTTTGGACAGTTGTGTCCTGCGACGACACCTAAGATATGGCAAATGTCCTGTGATTTTAAGACAATAATATATTTCTTCATTTCTGTACTAGTTGCATGATACAGGTATTTTGTATCTGGTACACATAACTATTATTTGGGATAGCATAAGCTATTCAAATGCTATGGCATTAGCTTTTATCTTGGCATACACATGTAATTCTGTACTTTGCACAGGCTGGGGGTATGTTTTATCCTGCAAATTCTCACATTTCTACAAGGGATGTCCCACCTTGGCCATCTGAACAGGTGGTAACCCTAGTGGGGTGACCTGCATGGTGGACAGCTGTTCCATCCTGCGTAGTATGAATTGCATGTCTGTGTAGAAACTGAACAGTACCATGACTACACATACATGTTTTGTCCAGATGTGTACAGTAATGGACACCGTGGCGTGTAAACAACTCTGAGGTTTCAACAGGTTACTTATCCCACGCGGGATGTACACACATTTTGCCGTAACATTAACGCGTGGGCATTTGGATTTACGTACCTGTGATCAGATGTTTACAAATGTGGGATACATATTTGCAATCCAGACACTGCCTAGGATGATACTTCCTACTACATATGGGGAATACTCGCTATGTGTAGGTGTATGGATGCGCAAGGCTGGTACCTGTATTTGGTGGACATTCGGACATGGGTGCGGGTTATGTGCTATACAGGGGTTTTTGCGTATTGCATTTGCATGCATGGGTTCTACTTTTGGATATCCCGGTTCCGCATATAGCATCCTATGTGTATGTGATGGTTACGTTCCTGTTCATGTGTATAGCACATTTTAATATAAATATGTTTGTGTGTGTTTGGTATACAATATGGACTGTCAGGTTTCTTTGCGGTTGTTATATAGCCACAACTGCCCTGCTGTGTACTATCACTACCACTGTGGGACTGCTGGTGACCATACCCATGGGGCTAGATGTGTGTATTGGCGGCACGTTGACATGATGCGCTTCACTTCCACTGGGTATAACTTCTGACAGTGCAGTACATTATGGACACATGATTTTAAATGTCATTTGTTCCATGGACGGAAACTCATATTATGTTGCGTGCATTTCTGTTTGGTTCTCCATTTTGTGTGGCCAGGAACTGTCTTGCATGCTTTGCATATGTTTCATTATCCACGGACACTGATAGGTGCGATTACTATTGCAGGCAGGCTATAATATTCAGCAGTTTAGGTTGCTCATCGCCAGCCGACATTGACACGCCTCCGGGTGCAGCTTAGTAATGCCCCATGCACTTGCGCACGAGTCCTATGCATGTGGATGTTGTAGCGGCGCACCTTCATTAATATGCATATGGCGCTACTACACCATTTATACACCGCACGGCCAGCGCAGGCCTTACACCGGCCTTGCGCCGAGCTTCATGAATCCGGGGGAGTAACTATTATGTTTGCAATATTTTACAAAGAATTTACAATATCTCAGTAACCAGTCAAGTTCTACACATACTGTCAGAAGCATTTTATTCACAAAGCTGAGAACTTCCATGTGAATCTAAGCAGTTGTCTCCACTGTTTGATTTCTGAGATATTTAGAAAAACACAAAATTTATGACAATATAAAAATTATTATATGTACATTAATTAATATCTCTTTGCCTGCATTAGACAGGGGACAAATACTAATACAGTTGTGTTTGCTATTATGTAAACTTTAAGATGAAATATTTTATACACTGTATGTAGCATGTTTTGGGAATTTTCAGTACAAACATTAACAAGCAATACTTGCTGCCTAGTGGCGTCAGTAAGATGCAACTGCAGAAACACCTAGAGGCATTACATTGCTGTAATGAGTAAACTATTTTTATTTTAAAATCTTGTATTTCTCTGTAAAGGAGGAGACTTGCTGGCTTTCATCCCGGCATACCTAATTCTTCTATTTGCTGTTTAATAGCTGGTGGAAGTAAAGGAGTGACAGAAACCCCTAGTGTACTAATGTAAAGTAGTGTACAATCTTTGTGAAGAGATGTAGAAAATCATGAAACATTTGACTGTAGTATGTGCAAAAGACAAATGCAAGCATAGCACGCATACTTCTCTTCATAAATACCTTGAATGTTATTGATATTGATGGGTGTGACTGATGGTGGTTGCAATATTGCAGTTTTTCTCAATATGTAATACATATTATCATGTAGTAGAATGCCTCACTGATGTCTATATTCAACCTGGGGATAATGTTTTCGTATCCCATACAAGAACAGAGTACATGCCAAGGATCTTATTTCAGTCATATAGTGATAGTACCCCCAGTGTATTACCTACATTAAAAAACAACTGTAATACCAGATCTAGCTGTCTGTCTGTCTCTTTATTTAATATGCTCAGTGGGTGTTCTCTTTGAGACTTGGCTGTTTTACAGAGGATAGCTTGGACGCGCACAAATGTCAATGAACAGATTTGTACAGTAATTACACATACTTCATGAATATATTACATTAATAAAGAGTGTGCAGTTTAAACATAGTAAATATTATATATATATATATATATATGTTGTATGATTTATTGCATGCTGAGATGTTTGCGTTTATGCAACAGCTGAAGTTCATTAGATTGATCATTACTTAATTTTATGACTTTTCCCATTTCTTCAAGTTTGTGTGGCACTGGAGTTAATATTTAATTTCCAGCGGTATGGGGGCCTTTATGTTTTTTTTTTTTTTTTGGTAATCACTACATACTTCTCAACCTCTTAGAGCAAGAAATATGGACAAAGCCACAAATAAAAGTGGGATAAAGGCCCAAAAATAGGGACATTTTTTAAATATTGTTCTTACAAACTTAGAAATTTTATAGAATAACAGGTTTTGCAGTAGCATGAATTTTCTGAACAGTATGAAGTCTGAAACTCAAATATCTGTTATTATTTTCTAATGTCAGTCTTTAATGATTTGTCACTAGTTTGCCAGAAAATGACAATTTTATGACAAACGGACCAAAAATATGAGGCAAAAATCTGGACATTCTGCAAAAATCTGTACAGTTCAGAGGTATGTAATCACATATATAACCTATTGGATTTTTCGAATGATTTTAGTAGTGATTAATAGAAATCACCAATGAGTTTGTTCAATGTTTTGGGTTTTGATTTACTCACAGGTGATTATTCATTATAAAATTTAATATATATAAATATATATATATATATATATATATATATATATATATATATATATATGTGTGTGTGTGTGTGTGTGTGTGTGTGTGTGTGTGTGTGTGTGTATATATATATATATATATATATATATATATAGATAGATATATATATATATAGATGTACTTCAGAATATCCAAATACAAATAAACTGAATGGCAAAACATCAGTCTAAAATAATCAAAGCTCAAAATCACCCCACTACCTACTAATTATATATACAAAGTCCAAGATCACTCAATAGTGGGAAAAGGGCAAATTTCCCAATCCCGACTGTACCGCACCTTAACACAAATACTGGCATGAGCAATCACATGAGTTTTGATTAGTTCTGCTGGCTGTAAACAAGTCTGATTTTATGAAGAATCAATTAAATGGAGTCTTTTCCTAGACATGTATAATATATATAGGTATAAAAAGTAATGATTTTATTATACTCAGCACTGATCAGGCCATCCTCTTTGGAATATAATGTAATAAACGCATCAAAGAAGTAGAAAGACTCCAAATGTTCCTAATGACAAATATCACAGAACTAAATTTCCTGAGCTATTAGGAATGGCTCGAGGCTCTATCCCTTTATTGAGTGACTTACACATGTTTACAAAGAGATCTCTGTCTCACTTGCCATGCCATTAGAGACCTTAATGCTTTGGATCTACTTTATCTCCAAAGGTTGTCCTGTATCCCTACCAATACTAGAACTAAGGACTTGTATTTTTATCAGCACATGGGTAAAAGCTGATTGAGGGACAGAAGGTTTACAATCCAGGGCTTCCCAAAGCTCTGGAATAAACTGCCCCTGCTTGTTAAGCAGCGTGACTGTGACTCACTATTTTCATTTAAACATAACCGAGATGACTAGAAAGGTATCTACAAATTTACTTCAGGATTTACTGGTATGGTTCCCCTAGAGAAAGGAGATACAGACAGCAGGAGGGGACTGGCAAGGCATTGATGGACACTGGACTCTGTGGCATTGGAATGTCTATGAATCTGTACTCAACAGGCAGTACCTTCGAATTTATTCACTTACTATGAATATAACTTGCTTTGTTTTCTTCTTCTTTATTTGCAAATGTCTCCTGTAAGGCTATGAGGTGAAGTACAGTTTTGGCACTTTTTGGACTGGTAGCTTACCATTCTGGATACATGCCTCATATTATTTCCTTTTATGTCAAAAAATATCTGAATTTCAGGTAAATCACTTAGGGTTACAATCAGATCAGTAGAGTTTCAAAAGCATTCTTCTGAAAATGTATGTTGATGCAAAAAACATACTTTTTTCTATTAACTTAAGTTGACTTGAGTAATATAATAATATTGTATTAAGTATAATAATAAAAGTTAACTCTTCATGCCTATAGTTCCTTTATGTATACTGCCAATTAAAACCTATAGTCTCTTATACTGTTCTACGATTCCATGAAGCTGCCTTTTCTAACTAGATGACTTAACAGTAATAGGCAGCAAAAGAAATGGCCAAAGTATAGGTAACAGAATGCCACTAAAATTGTTCACTTATAATACCCAGCACTGGAGGTATTAATCAATGTTTTTCAATTGTTAATCACATATTCATATTTGCATTCATGTTTTCATAACCAAAAGAGCTACATGTTATTGAGAGGCATGGTGTGAAATGTCATGTCGGGAAACAGAAAAGTAATTTATCACTGCTCATGTATACTAGAATAGACAAGCAATAATGCATATTATTTCCAAAATTAAGTTGTTTACAAACTAATTTATGGTATCAGGTAAAACCTTAGATGATGTTGAAGAAAATTATCATTCACATTTGCGTTATAAATTGTGTATCTTAAGAAATATTCAGTGTTATTTGTTAATCATACAATTATGCCAGATTTTCATATTTCTGTAAATATCTCATTTAACAAACATATGTAATACAATCTCTTGCTGTCATGTAAAAAATGAAGTCTGGCTGAATAAAAGTGCCATGACATTGTATTCTAAGTTGTACATCTGCCAAGATATGAAAAAATGTTTATGAAATTTTAGAGAAAATATAATTCCTGGTGTGTGTGTGTAAAGGCTATGAATACACTGACTATTAGTGCTGTAAAGGGGGGTGGGGTGGCCTAATGGTTAAGGTGTTTGCCTTACAAACACAAGATGCAGGGTTTAAGTCTCACAAGGGATAATTGGCTATGCTTAAAATAATGCTTGCCTTACAAACACAAGGTGCAGGGTTTAAGTCTAGTACTAATCTATGAACCTATAAAGAATACTTTTACTGGTAAATTTATGTTTTTACCTTTTTATTACCTTTTTCATAGCATTTTATAGCATTTACGTTTCTCAAGATATTTATATTTGCTTGACTTGTACTTTTTAATTGATTTTCTAAAAATGCTCCGGGATTTAAGTATGTGTAGGTTGCTAGAGGGGCGCCATTCCGCAGTTCAGAGGTGTTAACCATTTAAAAGATGTTTCTGATTTTTGGCCTTTGTCTTCTCATTAATTTTGGTTTTGTACAGAATTCTTGAGCAAAAAAGTTAAGTGGTACGGGATGCTTTTTTATAGTGACCTAAAAAGAATACTCCTTTGGTGGAGTAGGTCTTCAATAAAGTACGCAGCCAATCAGGCATAACATGCAGAAGTTTTGAATAAATGAAATACATTCTAAATTTCATTAAAACATGCAGCAACCACTACTTATCAAAGTCCTGTCGCCTTACAAAGCAAGGATTATTGCACGTATATGTGTATTACTTCTAATGAAATCTAGATAGTATCATTTACAGAAAACTAGTACGTACCACACGTGATCTGCAGTACATTTCATTAGTTATCCCCTCCACCAAAGGAGTGTTCACAATCAAGTTGGGTGATGTTAGCAGGTGGCTTTGGTCATTTCATTTTTTCTACTACACACAAATAGAATGTGAAGAATAACCACTATGAATTTTGTATAGTCATAAATCATACTACAAAAGGTTTAAAGAAAATGCCCCTCTGTGTATATTTTACATTATGATGAACTATCTGAGTTGGGGGGCACTATTCTCAAACCTTTGACTTGCCCCAGCTGAAATGCTAAGATGTCTGTGTAAATAATAAGTCACATCTTATTTGATTTATCCTTCTTATAGTTTTTGTGTTTTTATGATTGCTCTGTGCCTTTGCTACGTTTTTGTGAGATTCTGAGCATTTTATTTCACGATTAGTTTATGGATTAAGTAACCAGTCAACATAAATTTATGAAAGACAACAATGTACTTCACAGCAGTATTAGAGAATGGCTAAAGAAAGCAGCAGCTGGCTGCTTTAGCATCAGGTACATTTTACCTCACTCTTTTTTTAATCTATATAGGCAATCAGATATGGTCATTCATTGGACAGATAAGTCAAGATAGAGAAGTACTTTGTTGTGGCTGTCCAATAACTGTGTGAAACAGAGCCATAGCTCAATTAGTCTTATTTTATCATCTTTTTTTACTACAAAAGGACATCTGAAATGTGTATACAGAAAACAGGGTTACTATAATTGCTGACCTTGGTATGCGGCATACCTCTCAACTGTCCCTGATTTTGGGAAATGTCCCTGATTTGCCTCATAGTTTTTTGCCATGTCCCTCATAAATGCTTTGATTTTCTGGTAAATTACTGAGGATTACAGTCAAACAGTAATGCCGGGCTTTAAAGTTTTGTACTTTTGTCTTGTTTTGCATTTGGAATCAAACCTATTTTCTATTAACTTATTTAAAGTGAAGTAAGGGTAATATTTAAAACATGTTCCTGATTTATTGCTTTTGCCCCTCTGAAACATGACTGACTGAATGAACTCTGCAATAAGCTAGGCTAGCTTTGCAGGGTTAATGTGATTTGAATGAAGCAAGTTGGAAAAAAATACTTTAATTTAGTGGTTACCATTTGCAAAATAAATTTGCAGTACATTATGTGGCCATTTTTATCACAATAGGATATGTGAAGTATGCACAGTCAAGTAAAATGGCTATAACTTTTGAATGGAGATAGGAGTTGGTTGTGGATGCAGGCAACTTGCCATTTTATTGTTTGTTCTGTTTAAACAATCTGTCTGTACAAGACAAGTTGGCATTTATGCAAAATAAATTGGAATATTACCACTCTCTCTCTCTCTCTCTCTCTCTCTCTCTCTCTCTCTCTCTCTCTCTCTCTCTCTCTCTCTCTCTCTCTCTCTCTCTCTCTCTCTCTCTGTCTCTTGCTACTGTTTGAGCCAAACAAAGTTGAAACTGCCCTTGATTTTACAGAATGTGCTTAAATTTTTGTCTCCTATTCTGATCTGTTCTTTAAAAGTTGTGATTTTTCTGACAAATCACTGAAGATTTTGCAGTCGCTAAATAATGGTACAAGTTTTAGACTTTATGCCCTTCAGAAAATGTATGCCAGTGCAATACCTGTAATTTTAACAAATTTCCTAAGTATACAACAGCAATATTTAAAACTTGTCCCTTATTTTACATCTTTGTCTTTCATTATCTTATGATTTTGTCTCTGATTCTTGTATTAATATGTTGATAAGTATTATTTTTTCACAGTCAGGTGAGGTGTACACAGCAAAGTGGCTATAACTGCCAGATGGAGTTAAGACTGTTTGCAGATTAAAGTAACTTACCCCCTTTTCATTTACTTACTTTCAAAAATCTATTTTTGCAAGAGTAGTGCACACATGCATAAAAAATTAGATGGAATACTTAGGCTATTGAATGTTTGTGTGAAGCAGCATAAAATTAATTACTGTGTCCATAATTATTAGTTAATTTATTGTAAACAATATTAAATATCTGAGGTGTATACAGTCCGGGTGCAGAACTTATTGTATATTGGAATAACTGACCATACTATCATAATCAAGTTAAACAACCATTAGCCTGGCTTTGCATTTGTCTAAAGACTTTTGTATACTTTACTAAAGCTACCTCTCATCTCAGTTGGACATTTGATATGTACACAGTCAAGGGGCTATAACGGACAGGTGCAGATATTGGTGAATTACCATGACAGCAATTTATCTGGTATTTTATGATTGAAATGTTCTGAAATAGCTAATTTTGTTGCTATTGATTAGTAAATTTTGTTTTACTTCTTGCTCTAAAAACATGTTCAGTACTACCCAAATTCAAAATAAACACAATACACAAACTTTGCTTTGTTATGCAGTAAATGTAATTTAAAACGATCAGGAAGGTGAATCCAAAGGAAAACATGCATTTATTTGTGGCCTCAAAAGCATTTATGTGTGTGGAAGGGCCCAATGCTTGAAAACCACACAGGTCCCAGGGAATGCTTAATGTGTCACTAAATGTCATCATGCCCCTATGAACTGCTGAACAGATTGCAAATAGCCTGGAGCCTTGGGGAGTCACTGAACTGCCCAGGTATGTGCAGACTTCTTTGAAGTCTGCCATGCATTTTTTCAAACAGGCACAGACCCCATTACACACTGTTGGACTATTTAACCACTGACCTAATCATGTGATTCAGAACTATGCAAACAAAAATGCTTCATTAACATATTACTGTGCTACAAGTCCCATAGTAGCACAATATTATGGCCGAAATGTGTTCCACACCTGCTGTGAAAGTACAGGGTAGGTTACATGGCGGATGACAGCCAACAGGGTACAGGTCAGATGTCAGTAACCTAGCAGATGTATGGCAGATGGGCAGTGCAAGATGGAATAACTGCAATGTGACAGAGACAGGGAGGGATGTGTTGGAATATACACATGCTGTCGGAATGGTTCTATTGTCATACATGGAGAATGGGGTGGACTGAGGGTAGATGACCTCATAACAGATTCAGAATGTGGAAGTATATGTATTGCACATACTAGTGTTGCTTAGTTGGGGAGAGGTCAATCCAGGCATATGACAGAACCCATGATACAACATAGTATGCCCCCAGGCAGTCCTTAGTGGACTGGTCTGTGGAGGTGACCACTGATAGTGGAGTATGGAAGGCAAAGCCCCTGTTGTATCCATTATTGCTGCCTAAATACAGGAGCAATACAACTGATGTTTCACCTATTTGTGGCCAGGCACTGAGTATAGGTGTCTGTCACTGCACAGGAATGTACAGTATATGATAACAAAGTAGTATAAAAGGCTTGAGAAGATTTCCCCAGCATGGATTGAGGTGTTACTGGAGACTCTTCATGAGCATGGATGGCTAATTGTCAACACCAGCAAGACTCCCTTTGAAAGTGTGTGGATAGGAAATCTTTAAACATGTTAGTGCTGTAGGTGACTATGACAAATTAGCATAACTAATCGACAATTGGTTCACTAATATATTTCATGCTCACATGGAGGCCCAAGGTATTGCTAAGGAGAGGATGACCATGGAATCCACCATTAGAGACCATCCTCACTGAAATTAAGGAGGTCCTGGTGTCCCTGTCTGAAGACAGTGAAAGGACTTTGATACCTGCTGGAGGCTTTTACTTGGAGGGGACTGAACTAGCTGCAGCATGGCATATTTCTGGCAGGATGCACCAGGCAGTATTTCCATAAGTCATTAATGCAGTGTTATGGCACACCACTACCATGATTTTCTGGATGTTAAACAGTGTCATATGACTTTTACAAGGACATCTGAAATGCAGGCCTAAAAGCATGCAAGAAAAGGTATGTGTGTCTACATTCTCTGCATAATCTGCTTCCTGAAATGATGGTAAAGCACTGGAGTGTGGGATTATCACATATTAGCAGTTTTGCACACAGGTATTTATCTATTCACTTTCATAAGTGGTAGAGTCCACTCTTGATGTCAGTGCAGCATCAGAACCTGATGATGATGGTGACAGACTAATTCTGACACAGTCTGAGGGCATAATACCATTTCTGGCAACACTTAATATGGAGAGCAAGCTACCATCTGCATCCACTGCAACAGCTATGTTGTCTGTGGAACCCACCACCACCTCCCTATGGGGTATGGAAAGACAGTTTATAGTTGCCATATGTACACTTAGAGCACCCTTATCACCTGCTGTGACACCAGCATAGGGCAGTGATAACACCACCACAGAAAATGTGGACAGTACTAGGCAGTGGAGAAATGGTGGCCGGTACTACCGTGGCTTCTGCTCACTGTCTGATTAAATGTCACACTGGATGTGCAGGTCATGCAGTGCTTAAGTCACCTGCAGAACTCATTTAAGAGACACTTAGGAGGCACTGCTGCCTCCACAATTTAATATTCTTCCTCTTGCCAGGACCAAAGATGTTCCTGTATCTGCAGCTTTTCTGTCTTTACTGTGGGTTCACACCATAAAGCAAGTACATTATGATCATGTACTATCACCACCTCAACACCACTTAGTTGTACTTTGCCTGTTGCAAAATGATTTAGCCAACAATGCAGATGCAGGCTATGTAAAGACTGGTAGAGAAGGTTGAAGGCTGTCAGCCTAACCAGATAGAAGTTTATAGATAATTCTGTCATTTGTAAATATGAATGTTGAACTACAGATTTGAAAGAAAATAATGTGAATCACAGGCTTGTTGTCTTAAATGAAAAAATGCTGTTACAAAAATGTGACAGTGCTCTCTACTGACCCAATAAAAGCATGTTGTGACCCTTTGATCTAAAGTCGGCTCCAGTCCGTCTAGATGAAGACATTCTTTCTATTGTTTTAACCAGGAGTTAAATTGCTTGATTTAAACATGCAAATGTATTTTTATTGCTCTGTTTCCTGGCCAGCTGCAAGATAACAAAAGGGAGATGTTAAGAATCTAAACACAGTTAATGTGCAGCCTGGGAACTCCAGGAAAGTGTAAAAGAATGATGGAATGTTTATCAGAACTACGATTTCAATTTAAACAGAGAGAACAAGAGATTATGAAGCATTTTTGTCTTGACCATCTAACTCACAGCACTGCCTGTTGTCTTATGTAAGTTATCTTAGACTTGTGTTTTCTTTTAGAAATAGCTAGGAACTAGAAAGATTAGACTAACTGTTTTTCTGTGATGTCAGAACTGTACTACTTAATTATTTTAACTATTTCTGCATGATCTCTGAACTTTTGACTAGCACTGTGTAGTAAGAAGTATTGTCTTGTGTTTTTAATTATTTATTATTAAATATTTTAAAAACATTTAACTGTGGCTGGTTTGTGTAGAGATAATTTAAGCTCTTAAGAGTACTTGCATGCCTTTGGTAAAACTGTACAAAGCCACTCTAATAGCTTTAGCCATGGGCTATACTACCAATTGGATAATAATATTTCACAGTAATAATTGAACACCCTTTTAAGGGCCTTTGAGTAGCTGATAATTATTAGCTGGGTGGTGGCAGTCATTTCTACCGTATAGTCTGGGTAAAAGGGGAACAGCTGGAGAACCTGTGCCAGCCTTCCCCAGAAGTGTCTGTGTGGTTGTATAAACTCTTATCTCAAAGTGTGCGTGTGTCAGCTACTTGGGCTGGGACACGAAGCACTGGTTGGACAGAGAGGGTGCTGGAGATTTTAGCTTGCCCAGCGGGCTGAGATCTGGACTGTATAGCTGTGCCAGTGGGGAATCTTATTGGGGACCAGGAAAGCAAGGGAGAGACCAGCCCCAGACTGACTGGGATCTCCGTGTGCTCTTAATGGAAATTGCACTTTACTGTGCGTATTTGTTATCCTTTCCTCATATATGAGACACTCTCTCTGGTGTTAGTGGTTTGGATTGAGGCTCCTTGATTGCTGAGCCAGGGCGCGAGCGTCACAGACTATATGAAGGTCATGTACATGGCTGGTCCAGACAATTATAATCATGCAGTTTCACCACTGCCTTGCCAGCAGGTGTTGTTGGCAGTGCCATTTGTCAGAGGGAATACTCCTACAGTGGTGGTCATTCATGGTCTGCACTGTTTCAACATGAAGAACTACAGTATCCGTCACAACCACATTTACACAATGCAGTGCTATATTTTGTAACAGTTGTGCTCCTATTGCACCAGTACTGTTCAAGCAATCACATCTTGCACAGACACACCTCAGGAAGCATCACACCCTCACTGCATAGTATACCCAGCTCACCCCCATCACTTGGTCACATACCATAATCCCTTCCACATCCTTATTGTAGTGTTATGGCACATCTCCATTGGCATCCGTAATAAGATGTCCTTGTAGGAAGTTAACTCATAGAAAAAGTGGCATAGGGCAGTTATATGCCAGATGTGGCAATTATGGAACTGCCTGGATGGCACATTGATCTGCTTTATATAATACACTGTGCTCTCTACACCACCTGGCAGTTGATGGAGTGGAAACCTTTCCTACTTACAGACTTGTACTCATTTGGACCTGGCACAGTCTTGATATTGGCCCTTAGAGCCTCAGGGAAATGGGATATTTTGCAGAACATCCACATAGTGGTGTTTCTGTCCTCTATGGTCCATGACCCCCCCCCCCACTCCTCCACATTCTGTAATATAACATTAAGGAACAAGTAGGGTATCTGTAAGGTAGCTGCCTGTGATACACCTGTCTTGTCCCCTGCTGACTGCTGGAAGGTCCCTGTAAAGGATAGCTAATCATGCACATACCTTCTTGCCCACAGGAATTGGTATTCTGCACATCCCATGGTCTTCAACATGAAGCTAGTATGTGGCTATGATTATGGTCATGCTATCTACACAATAGCATTCAACTATGTCCCTGTCATGCAGGTGATGGCATATTAGGTGTGATCAGATGAAACTCTGATGTGGAAGATGACGGTGTATACTATCATGAGCCCTATATATGCCCCTAGCTAATGTACATTCTACTCCTAGCATCTTAGTTGGGGTATGTCTTTCTCTGTTCTAAAAAAATGATATTTTATAAATTTGCAGCAAGGTGTAACATGTCATGTAATTTATATAATATTTTAATCTCTCTACAATCCACATCTCCACTTCCGTGGCTTTGCTAGACTATAAACATAATCAAAGGTAGATATATCAGGATTTATTTTAAATCAAAACATTAGCAAATCTCTTTGCACCTATATATTTTTAAATTATATGCTATGTTGTATGCCTGGTTGTGTTCATTTTAGTCAACAAACAAAAATGTCAACAACTCAGATGCCAACCACAATATGTCAACAATGTGAATGTCAACAAATACTATACATGCACCAAGAAATAACCTCAGCACATGAAAAATAAATAAAAAAAAAAAAACAGAAAAAAAACATATTTTTTGCAGGAGTAAAGCCCTCCTGTGCCCCCATACCCCATGCTAATTATTTGTGATTTCGCACACCTCTCAACTATCTGCTTAGTCAACAAAATGCAGCTGAGTAAACAGGTAATGACCAAATACTCTGTCAATCAAAACAAGTGCACTCACCTGGTTATGGCCTTGCTCAGGGACAGTGTGCTTTTAATGAGCATTCCCTTCACATTTTCTTAATAGCTCTTGACAAAGCATATTACAAATCTTGGGACAGCAGTATCAGGTATACAGCTGTGTGTATCTCAGAGATCCAGTAACACAACAATATTAGCTGCTAATAGGATTCATCTTGTAGTCTTGGGTTTGGCTCCTTCAGACTGAATTAATTACATTTCTTCTAATGCTGAACAAATCACTGAATTACTCATTCTTCTTAAGTCACCCCTATAGGAAGGGACTTATGTTTACTGGTCTTACATGCTTAAGAAATTTATATTAAATTTTAAATTAAAATAAATTTATTATAAATTTAATTTATAAAATGCGTTCATCTGTGTGAATCACATGTGCAATGTTATGCATAATAATTAGATAAGAATGTGGTATATAGCATGTCTTAAAATGAATTAGGTATTTTTCGATTTTTTTGTTTCCCATCATCGTACACAACAATGGATAGAAATTCCCTGTACCATAGCAACATGACACCATGAAAAACCCCATATGAACTCCTTTTTATTTTCAGAAAATGTACTGCAAAACTAAAATTCCTATTTATTCAGGGGGGCAAGACCCCTGCACCCCCCTTGTGGGGTGCTGTGCCTCCCACACCCCCTACTGATTATATATTCCAATTCAAAGATCGCACTACAGTGACGAAAGGAGTAACTTTTTCAATCTGCACTGTACTGCAATCTCTAGTTTATATATATATATATATATTCTATGTGTATTTGGGTCTACTTTGATTCACTGAAAACTCATTTCATTGAATTTCAAAACACTCACACCAAATCACTGAAAGTTCAAATCACTGAAACTCATTTTACTGAATCACATTTCACTGAATGTAAGTACTGTTGGGCAAATAAAATGTATATGCCCTTTTCCCCACTGTAGTGTGATCCTGGAGTTTGTATATATAGTTAGGGTGGTGCAGGGGTCGTAGCCCCCACCTACTTTTGGTTTTAAATTGTTAGCTTTCAGTGAAATGAGATTCATAAATATAAAAACTAAATAGGTGGAGGGCTATGCCCCCCACATCCCCCACACCCCCCAACTATATATACTAACTCAAGGATTGCACTACAGTGGGGAAAAGGGCATATACATTTTATTTGCCCAAAAGTACTTACATTCACTGAAATGTGATTCAGTGAAATGAGTTTTCAGTGATTTGAGCTTTCAGTGATTTTTTTTTTTGAGGGTGAATTGAAATTCAGTGAAATCAGTTTTCAGTGAATCAAAGTAGATCCATATATATATATATATATATATATATATATATATATATATATATATATATATGAATGTATTTATTTATTTTATTTTACATTTGTTAACCGGGAAAGTCCATCAGGATACATATCCATTTTCAGTGGAGGCCAGGGGAGAAAAGCTCCAGAAATACAAGATTAATTTAGCAAAAATACAGTTAAAATTATAATACCAACAGTTCAGATAACAATTCATACAGAGAAAGATTGCATGAGATAATAAGCTGGGAGAAAATTAGGGAGTAGGTTTGGGTAGTAAGGTATAGGGAGCAATATACACACACACACACACACACACACACACACACACACACACACACACACACACACACACACACACACACACACACACACACACACACACACACACACACACACATCTGCATGTATATGTATATATATATATATATATATATATATATATATATATATATATATATATGTCTGTGTGTGCGTATATATATATATATATATATATATATATATATATATATATATATATATATATGTATCCCATTTGTATTGTCAAAAATATGGTTCATCGACCCATACTTTATCGAACACACTTTAGCGAAAGTGCATTTTGTTGAAAATGTACTTTCGCTAAAAAAAAAAAAGAAACCTGCAGTTTGCATGCACCATTAGTTGTAGATCAATGTATACTGTTATACTGTTGATGTACAACTAAGGAAATTCCTGTTGAGACCATGGTATAGTGGGGATAAGGGAATATTCCCTTTTCCCCATTGTAGTGCAATCTCAGAGTGAGAATAATAAAGTAGGGGGTGTGGGGGGGGCACAGCCCCCCTGCATAATACTGTTTAGTTTTTTTTTGTTTTTTTTTTACATTTTATTGCTTTTGTTCCACGCAAGTGGATTTTCGATATGTATGTATATATATATATATATATATATATATATATATATATATATATATATATATATATATATATATATATATGTATACACACACACACACACACACACACACACACACACACACACACACACACACACACACACACACACATATTTATATTTTTTGTTATAATTTGTTGACCAGAGTAATTGTAATTTATTGATCTGTTAAAGACATACTTCAGACATAGCTTAAGTACAAAACACAGAAAAAAAATAAGCTAATGATATTTGCAGTTTCATAAAAATACAGATTCTGCCAGCATATTTAATAAACAGTGGACAGTTTAAGACTATGTGAATTCGAAACAAATGTCAGTAATATTGCAAAAGAAAACACCTCAATTACATATTTCATAGCGCTGTATCAATACAAGTACAGAGATAAGAGGCAGAGGTTTTGACATCACAGATTTTAAGTACTGTAATGAGTATATAATTACACATTGTTTTTTTTTTTTTTTTTTTTTTTGAGTGCCTGGTCAATTCTGGGAAACAGTAAGTCTATTTATTCATAAACTGTCAACTTGCAAATACAATTATGAATCATCAGAAAATCCTGTCTAAACTAATAAACCATTGTTAACCATCCAAATTGTCTGACTGACAAATTTGTGAATATAAAATATTTGTAGGTACATACAAATATTCAAGCCTTATTGATTATGTTAGTAACTATATTCTAAGCTGAAACCTGCATAAACTGCATCATTGTCATTCTATAGTTATTTGCTTTGGAGACTGTCACTTCTCTTGGCCCATTACTGGCCTGCACCATAACTACTTAAAGTGGAACAGAGGCTTCACTTACTGCTAAAGTCATGTAACATTCACTCTACAATTTGTATTAAGTTTTTTTTTTTAATTGCATGCCTTTCCCTCAGCAAATGGCTTTCTAAAGAAGCCTATTGTACTGTTTCTTAATGGATCATTCTAAAAGCTTTCCTTCTCAGAAACTAGAATGCACTTAATTTACTAACAATCATCCATAAAGAAAAAGAACACCTCATATGAGCCGAGGGGGGGGGGGGTGTAGATAGCAATGAAAGCTGCTGAAACACAGTGCCCTTTGTTTCTTCTTTTGCTTCTGTCTTGTTTGTTTGCTTTTCCTTGTCTCATTGTTTCCCCTCCGTTATTTTGTTTCATTAATCAGGCAACTATTACAACCCATTTCAGCTTTTTCAGGTGTCGTACAGACAGATGAAATAGCAGAAACATTTCTGTAGCAGTAGCGTGGCAATTCAGCGCACAAGTCCATGCTGTGATTTGTACCGCAGTTTTAATTTCGTAGTCTAATACTTGATTAGCTCAGTCTTCACTTGAAAAATCTGTGGCTGTGAAAGTAAACTCCACTTAGACATTGTTCTCAGGTCACTGCTAAAAAAAGCACTTATACCCTGTTGGTTAAGCAGTAAAAGAAAAATAAAAGACATCGAATCTTTACAGTGTGAATCTGTTGAGAATAGGTAAAATAAGTTTTACTTAGAACAATGTTCTACAGTAACAGAGGTAAACTGCAAGCACATACAACAGGATATGTTCAGTGTGTGAGGTAAAGGAAAGTTGTAGATGGTGGGAAGCAAAGATGGAGCTAGAAATTTATATTTTGTACTCTAACCATATTGCCCTCACCACTCATTAATCATTTAAAATGTACTTGGCCATCAAAATTTTGTCCCTACATGATTTGGAAAGGGACACATCATTTTCAACTGTTGCTACTTCTAGCTCTAAAATATATATTTCTATTTGTGCATTCATATCAGGTAAGCATGCTTTGTATAGCTCTAAACAAACAGATAGAGTCATAGATTGGTACTAGGTTACCTGCCTTTGTGGGCCATTTTAAGCCTAGCCAGTTACCCCATGTGAGAATCAAACCCTGTACCTTGTGTCTGTAAGGTAAACACCTTAACCATTATGTCAACCTCCCACCCTTTAATGAATATGTACCTGGTCATTCAATACCAGGCATAGACTTTGTACTTTACTGAATACAATTTTCTAATTATCACTTACGAACATTGCTACTTTTTAGGTCATATAATGGAAAGAATATAGGTCCCTGGCTATTCATCTTGCAAAAGTAGAGGGGTGGTTTACTTCAGTACATGTAGTGGATGTAATGCTTTCTATGTCGGAATGACAACTCGAACTCTTATGGAATGCATTAGGTAACACATGTACAGTATAAAGACAAAGGATTCAACAAATGCTTTATTCAAACATACCTTGGTGTGTGAAAAATACAAAATATTTTTATTTTCTGTATTAGAAGTTGGAAGATTAGTCCAAAGGGGTGGTGATTTTAAAAATTATCTTGAACAAAGAAAAACTTTATGGCAGATAAAGCTGGAGGCAGATAAGCCACCCAGGATAAATTATTCCATAAACATTAAATGCTTTTTGGAATACAGAAAGTTGAAGGTAATATTTGGAATACAGAAAGTTGAAGGTAATAAAATTATATTTGAGCATTAGCCTTTTAAAAATTTCAATTGATTGATTAATTGTTTTATTGTTTGTACTTAGAGGAAGTATTTAAGGAGTGGTTTTAACTTGGAAAAATGTTTGAGTTTTCTGATGAAGCCTGTTTATATGAAAGCGTTGAATAAACTGTTAGTACACTAAAGTGTTGTACGTTTTTTTTTTTGCCTTTATTAACCATTGGGAACCTGTATTTTTTCCAGTTTGTGGTTGTGTTTATTGGTTACACGTGTTTTAGTTATTTGGTGACTTTGTTATGTGTACCGGATGGCCGAGGCTATGGATCCTTTTTTGGATTTATCTGGGCACCCTACACCATCAGTGAGTGATGCTGGCTTATTACACATTTCGGTGGCCTCTCTGACAGACATACAAAAGACTTTAAATGTGCTGATGACCACCAAGGCAAATGTAGGTAAGGCACTGGTTAGTTCAAATGAAGAGAGGACCATGGTTATAGATATGTCAACTTGTGAAACAGCTACAGAAATTGAGAAAATCAGTGAAGGTACAAATGAACCCATTCATTATAATGACATTCACTCAGTACTTAATAACAGACATGACCTTTTTGGTGGAGCTAACTACAGAGTTGCCAGAATCAGGACAGAAGAATATTGTAATAAATGTGAAAAGTTGTGTAAGGTACTGAAAAAATATAGATCTCTCGACTGGAGAACAGATATTTTGAGAGATGTATAGAGCTAAAAATTGTCCCGAAAGGGCTGAAGTTTTTTAAATGCCCTAATGGAATAATAGCATCTGATCCATTTTTCAAAGAATTAACAAAATTCTTTAATGATGCAGGGCTAAATTTGCTACAACTTTTAATGGACAATAATAAAAGAAAAATAGATGAGCTAAAAGAAGAAATCCTGGTATTAGATAGGGAACTTTCTTCCTTATATATTGAGTTTGAAAGTCAAGCTATGTATGATCAAATGTTAAAAGAAGTAGAGAAACATGAAAAAGAAGTGATTGCATGTAAACACAATAAGATGTTGAGGGATGTGACAGCTTATGGAAATAACACAGAGTTTGAGTTTTTTGATTCCAACAATTTAAATAAAGAAAAAAAAATAATTGAAACAAGGAAATAATTTCAACACTGCCTTAAAAAAGACTTGGTTGGGGCTGTGAAGGACAAGCCTGTTCACCAATCGAATAGCATGGCTGTAATGATGAAATTCTTTGGAACTGAAGTTACAAATAATGCTTCCTTATCAAGAGGCGGTAATTTGCGAATAAGAGAAGAGGAAGCAGAAATGGCAGTGGATTCGGAAAGTAGTAGTTCCGTAGCTACAAGCATGAATTTATTGAAAAATGGAAATGGTACTAGGCCAAAAAGTTTTCTACCAAATGGCAGGACTATAAAAACAAGGTTGTTGAAAACGAGGGAGCAGTCAACCTCGGACTTATCAATAGATGAACTGTAAGTCAGAATTATCAAGATTTCAGTATTATTAATTTAAGTGACACTGTTTTAACCAATGAACAATATAACGTTTTAGCTTTTGGTCTCAATTTGGTACCTACAAGAAAAGTGAAATTTCCTAGGACTGTTGTGGACATTAGAGTATTTGTTAAAACATGTTAAAAAATGGGAGAATAAATGTGTTAAACCATCTTGCTTTGTTCCTATGTTAAACCACACAATAAGTGTATTTGAAGAAGTGTGTTTAAATGATTTAAAAAGTATTGAGTGCAAACAAGAAATGGTATGACTATTTAACTAGAGAAGAAAGAAAAGCTTTGTATGAATTGAAGGGTAATAAGAAGTTAAGATTCATGAAAGGTGAGAAAGGGGGCAATGTTGTAATAATGAGTAATGAACAATACATTCATAGTATGTTTAAATTATTGGAAAATTAAAATGATTATCAGAAGGTGACAGTAGGAGACATTTTCAATAGTTGCATACACATTCATACCTTCTTGTATGAGGCCTTGATGAATGATGACATGGATTTTGAAATGTGTAATTTTTGTTTAAATGAAAAACCAAAAGTGGGAGTGCTTTTTGGCATCCCCAAAATTCACAAAAGCAAGTCGGATTCTCCATTTAGACCAGTGGTTTATGCTTCCAATTCCATTACAGAAAGCATAGCAATGGCAGTAGATTCCTTGCTAAATCCTATAGTACAAAGGCTACCCACTTGATTCATGGGATTTTTTTTTGGATAAAATTAGAGACTTCGCAGGTTTTTGTTTTTGATAGTGGCAAACATAGGCTGTAGTATCATTATACACTTGTACCCCTCATGAAGAAGGAGTCGGAGCTGTTAGAACTTTTTGTCAGAAAATGGGTTATTAACTAACCAAGAAATTAATTTTTGGTGTAGTATGATAGTGGAATTGTTAAATAAGAATTTTTTCATATGCAATGGTGATTATTACAAGCAAGGAAAAGGGGTAGCCATGGGGTCTAATGCAGCATTATCCTATACTTATATAGTAATGGCATGTAGGAAACACAATACTACAAGAATTAAAACAGGAGTTCTCGATCCATTATGTGAGATTTGTGGATGACTGTTTTTTTTATTTTGGAATGAACTGAAAGAGATGTGGAATTATTGACATCTTGGTTCAATGACAAATCAAGTTTCATAAAGTTGATAAAAGGAGAGGTTGGTCATACAGTAAATTTTTTAGATGTGAGCTTAACATGGAACAATGTACATAAACAATTTGATAGTAAGATACACAGAAAAGAGAATTTTATGAATGGATACTTACATTATAGAAGTAACCATTCCTTATATGTTAAGAAGATTATATCTAAGGGACAATGTATTCCAGCAAGTCATATGACTATCTGTGATGATGAAGTTAGAAAGGAATTTGATTTAATAACAATTTTATTTATAAACAGTGGGTATGGAAGGGAGTACTTGGACAATTTAAGTAAAAAGATTATGGAAAAAATATCTGGATTATATCCTCCTATTTTAAGAGCACCCTTTAGTTATAATGTTCAAATGAGAGAGAAGGTTAAGGGAAATACTGAGATAGTGGTTACAGTTTGCACTTTAGATATGACATGTGATAGTGGTAAAATTCAAAATATCTTATCACAAAATCTGAAAATTTGGAAGGAAATGCTGATCTAAAGAAAGTCATAGGAGAAAAGCCTAACATTGTTTATCATAATTCCTTCAGTTTAAAACATTTATTACAGAAGGATAATAATAGATATACAGAGAGAGGAACGAATGTTATTAATGCAATCGGCATGCATAAATGTAGCCATTGCAGTTTTTGTAGGTACATTTTATGATGTTGATTCACATGAATGAAACTTTTAAAGTCCCTGGCTATTCATCTTGTAAACATAGAGGGGAGGTTTATATCATTACATGTAGTGGATGTAATGCTTTCTGTGTTGGAATGACAACTCAAACTCTTATGGAACTCATTAGGGAACACATGCACAGTATAAAGACAAAAGATTCAAGAAATGCTTTATTCAAACACACCTCAGTGTGTGAAAAATACAAAAGGTTTTTATTTTCTGTATTAGAAGTTGGACATTTAGACCAAAGGGGTGGTGATTTTAAAAATTATCTTGAACAAAGAGAAACTTTATGACAGATAAAGTTGGGGGCAGATAATTTACCCGGGATAAATGATTCCATAAACATGAAATGTTTTTTGAAATACAGAAAGCTAAAGGTAATAAAATGATATTTGAGCATTAGTCTTTTAAAATTTTTAATTGATTGATTGTTTTATTGTTTGTACTTAGAGGAGGTATTTAAGGAATGGTTTTAACTTGGAAAATGTTTCAGTTTTCTGATGAAGTCTGTTCAGATGAAAGCTTTGAATAAACAGTTGGTACACTAAAGAGAAGAGTTGTATGGTTATTTTTTGTCTTTATTGACCATTGGGAACCTGTATTTTTCCATCCCATAATATGCTCCCAAATGTTTACACAAATTGTTGCCAGAACATTTTGCCCCCAACAACTTTTGATGCAAGAAAGTGGCTTCAGTCTTTCATTGATTTTGTAACCATCATTAGAAGTCCTGCTTTTTTATAGACACAAACCTGCCTATTTATGCTTTTCAGGTAAATATTCTCTAATGTGGTCTGTTTCCGCTGACTTTCAGGCTTCTTCTAAGTGACCCATTTTCCACCTGAAGATTTTTCCAGAAAAGACAACATGACATTTTGCATTGTTGAACATTTTATATAGCCTGCCAGACTGTCAATGTATCACTGTTGCAGGTCAGTGAATAAGCAAAACATTAACATTTTGAGGGAACCTTGCCATCTTTACTTTTATACAGATTAAGTGATAAACTGAACAAACCTGACTTTATATTCCATAGATCATAGTAATTCAGATAAACTAAACAAACCAGACCGTATATGCTGTAAAAAATCATGACAATCCAATTACAATGTTCAGAAGTAGCTCAAAAAACAAAACCAACAGTTAAATCATGTGCAGGCTTAGACTGAATGAATACACAGATAACGTGTGGAGCTGCTTTAAGTTAGATATCCAAACTTTTTAAAGGAACACTCTACCCTCTCATACAGTTTAACTCAATCGTTTGGTTTCTTTTCTCCATTCAATATGGTTCCAGCATTATGTATGTACCAGAAACCTGCTTGCAGTTTTTAAAACTTTTATTTCCTTGCATTGGAGTCAAAGGAAGAGAAAGCCCACCTACTTTTTTTTTTAAACTCAACTTCTCACATACTTTGCAGAGAAGTTAGTCTCCACCTGCATGACATATCATAGACACAGTTAAATCTGTAGTTTACCCTGTCAGGTACTGCTGTCAATCTTAGATGGGCAATTAATCCTGCTATGAGGAACACAGCAGCTGTTATAAAAAAAGACAGAAATCTGTGGAATTGTTTCCACTGTTTTTATTGCAGAGGGGAGGAGAAATTAACACTCCCCTTTCATAGCAAAACAAAGCAATTAGATCAGTCAGAGGTTTAAATGTATTTATTTTATTTATTTATTCCAGTTTGATTACTGGGGAAGCCCACTGGGTCAACATGGCCCATTTTCAGTGGAGGCCCGAGGAGAAAAGCTCCGAAAATGCATAAAAAATATATTACATACAGGATTTCAACACAATCAAGTTTTTAGAAAGCACTAAACAGTTTACAGAATATGATTTCAAGGAATACAGGACAGTATGAGAGTACAATTCATATTGAAATTGATTAAAATTGTGTTTTTTTATATTAAGTTGTACTTATTACATTTGCATAGTAAAACAGTAATTCTTTAAGATTCCTAAACTGAGAGTTAAGGTTGTATAGAAATTTCCTGCAGGGAAGAGATTCAGGGATGGAGAAATAGTGGTGGTGCTTTGAGTGAAAGTATTAGAGATAGAAATGAGTGCTCAATATTTGCATGTTTTGTTGAGCAAGTATAGTTCTCAGAGTAGAAGGATTGTCTAGTATTTACAAGTTTTGTTGAGCAGGTATAGCTGTAGGAGTAGAAGGATTACTTAGTATTTACCAGTTTTGGTGAGCAAATCTAGCTCTAGGGGTAGAAGTAGTTAAGTAAAGGGATAAAGATGCAGGAGATTGCAGGGAGAGATAGATATAGTTGTAGGAATATGTCTATAGGAGGAGGATAGGGCAAATGCATCAGAATGAGGAGACTCTTATACTAGAAGTGATCCAAGATTAAGTAGGGAGGAGGCAGGGGCATTTCCATTTAGTAGACAGGTGTTTGAAAAGTAGGGTCTTGAAATTTTCGGTGTTTGGGGTGGTTCTTAGTGGGGAAGGGAGGGAGATCCATTTTTTGCCAAGGGCATAGGAGAGGAGCAACTGGCCATCAGGATATTTAGGTTTGTGGATAGAAATTAAGTTCTGATGTTCAGATCTAAGGGCTCTGTTGGGATTATAAGGTGGAAGGATATTAGTTAGAGTGGGGCATTTAGTAGGATAAAATATGAGTGAGTGTGCTATGGAGAGTTGTAGGTAATCTAAGTAGTTTGGTAGTTCTAGCCAGTTCAGGGATTGTAGGGTGAGGCAGTGATGAGTGGAGTTTTTGGATTTGGAGGCAAATTTAGAGATTTTATTGTAGCAGCTTTCTAGTTTAGAGGAGGTAGAGGAAGACAGGTTGGTTAGGAGAGGAGCACCATATAGTAAGGAAGGAAGAAGAAAAGTAGAGGCCAGAGTGTGCCTAGTTGTGTTGGAGAGAAAGTGGTTATTCCTATACAACATACCTTTTTTTTGTTGTACATGTATATCGAGCTTTAGTTATTCATCAACAATTATGCCGAGAAGTTTAGCAGAAAGGATGACTTCTATAGGTGTGTTTGTTTGGCTGAGGATTTTGAAGTCGCTTTTATTGAAGGAGAAGTTCTTAGAGGGTGAGAATATAAGAATTTTGGATTTGCTAGCATTAAGAGAGAGGTGGTTTTGGTGCATCCAGTTTTCAGTTTTTGAGAAGGCAGTTTGGGTTTTAGACAGCAGTTCAGGGAGGTTTGAGGCAGAGCAGACTACGGTAGAGTCATCCGCATATTGAATGATTTTGGTGTCAGGAATAGCAGTGTGGAAGTTATTGATGAAGATGTTAAATAGCAAAGGACTGAGGATGGATCCCTGTGGGACACCAGTGGGGGTGATTAAGAAGGAAGAGATAGTGTTTTTCCATTTGACAGCCTGCAATCTGTCTGATAGGTAGCTGGAGAACCAGGAAAGAGTTTTAGGTGAGATGTGAAGGTTAGAGAGATGGTAAAGAAGATGGTTGTAGGAGATAGTGTCAAAAGCCTTGGACAGATCAAGTAGAACAGTAGAAACTAGCTGCCCTGAGACTCTGGCTTTATTAACAATATCTAAGAAAGAGATTAGGGCCATATTGGTCCTGTGGCCAGTTCGGAAGCCATGGTGGGTGGGTGTGAGGAGGTTATTTTGGGTCAGGAATAGCATATGTTGGAGGTGGCTGCATTTTTCAAGGATTTTAGAGATGGGGAGAGTAAGGCAATAAGGCGGAAGTTTGAGATACAGGTATTTTTTCCTCCCTTGTGGAGAGGGAGAATGAAGGCTGAGCACCAGAGTTTTGGGACATAGGATTATTTTATTGATCTGTTTATAATGATACTAATTGGGAGAGTGATCCCATCTGCGGCAAGTTTTAGATAGGATGAGGAGATGTTGTCGGGTGCATTAGAGCATGGCTTGAGTTTGGATAGGAGTTTTTTTATGAGAGTTCTAGAGACATGTTTGAGCTCAAATAGAGGAGGATGGTTGTTTGGTGGGATTGGTGGGGTAGGGTGAGGATTAGCTGGGTTATTGTTGGGAAAGGATTTAGTGAGGGTGAAAATGGTTTCAATGAAGAAAGAATTAAATTCAGAGCCTAGTTCAAGGTCAGTTTTGCTAGGGTTGGGGCAGGGATTTGTTTCTGAGCCTGGATGGAGATGTGAGTTTATAGACTTCCAGAAATGTTTAGGATTATTATTGTTGTTGGACTGGAGTTTAGTGTAGTAGATTTTTTGGTCTTTGTTGATTAGCTGTTTAGCAAGGTTACATAGCTGTTAGTATTGAAGTAACGTGTTGGGCAGGTTGTTTTTTTGGTGAGGTTTCCATAGTTTGTCCCTCTGGTGTATAATTTGTTTGGTATCTTTGGTAAGCCATGGAGCTGTATTATGTTTGATCCTTTTATTTTTGGGGGAGCTACAGAGTTTATGGTATCAAGGAAGACAGTGTTGAAATGGTCTATAGCTTTATCAAGGGGTAGGGTGTTCAGTAAGTGCCGGCTCATTTGTTTGAATAAATTAGAGAAGGTAATGGGGTTGAAGTTGCTAAGGTTGTGAGTTTGGATAAATTGATTCTGGTTAGGTGAAGAGGTAGTAGAGTGATGGATAAAGGCAGGGAGATGGTCACTAATAGTATCAGGAATTGTGCCAGAGTTGGTCATTCTGTTAGGGTTAGAGACAAGAATCCAGTCTAAGGTAGATCCTGGGGGATTAGTTTTGTTAGGTCGGGTGATAGTGAGGATTGTCTGAGTAAAAGTGTAGAGATTGATGGATAGGGATGGGGAGGGACAGTTGAGTTTGTTCCAATCAATATTTATATCTCCTAAGATGTAAGTTTCATAGTTGATTTTTTTGGAAGCCCATAAGAGAATTTCTTCTAGTATTGATATATTATTTCCAGGGGATATATAGAGGGCAATGAAGCAGATATTTTTGTACTTGTTTAATTTTAGTAGTCCAGTGGTTAGTTCAGTGTTCTGGAATTGTAGGATTGGAATTTCGAGAGGAATTAAGGTGGGAAGATTAAAATAGACTACGGAAGAGCCGCCACCTTTTTTATTAATTCTGTCATTTCTGAGGATATGAAAACCTTGGGGCAGGATTTCTGAATTGGAGATGGAGGGTTTGAGACAGGTTTCAGATATAGCTACTATGTCAGGTTGGTTATGGCTTAGTCAGGAGTGAAACAGGTGAGATTTATTACTAAGACTTTGAACATTAATTGTAAAGATCCTTAGGGTATTATGTAGGGTGGAGAGGGTTGTGGGATTATTGGAGGTGTTACATGTAAAGGGGCCGGGATTAGGATGGATGTCACCTGCTAGCATTAGTAGGTAGAGGGAGACATCCTTTTGGCACTTGGGCTTGCTAGGTGTAGGTTTGGGAAGGTTATACATTTGAGTAGGAGACATTATCTTGGCTTTAAATGAGTAGATTTTAGAATGGAATAGGAGCAGATGATTTGTTTGAATAAGGGAAGGTGAGATAGAGTGGAAATGAAAGGCAGAATGAGGGTAGGGGAGAGTGTGTATGGAGGTAGTTTTTGTTGGAAGTATTAGGCAGGCATGGGAGGAATAAGAGGTATCTTGTTATAAGGGAATTAAGAAGAGAAGAAGGAGGTAGGGGGCTTGGGAGTAGTGGTGACTTAAAGAGAACATGTTAGAGAAGAGATGGGGAGGTAAGGATTATGACGAGTGAGAAATATTGACTTTAAATGGTATTGACGGTTATAACTGCAAATAATGTGTAGTTATTTAATAGAGGCATTAAGGGAGTTTAGGGAGGGGGAAGTAGGGCTTTCAAGTTCTATTGGGAAGTGAAGTAGTGTAGGGGAGGGTATAAGTTGAAGGGTGGGAAGAGAGTGTAGGAGTGTAATGAGGGAGGGATTTATGTGGGAAATGTAATGAGGAGAGGAAAAGTATTTGCTAATTGGGCTGTGGGGTGTGGTAATGGGAGAATAAAGCTAAGAGCACTGGGGCGGGTGGGAATTGGGGTAGGGTATGGGGAGCAATTGGGGGTAGGTAGGGGAGCGGAGTGAGTCCGCAGGGCAAATGGAGCAGGAAGAGCTAAAGAGGTGAGTGCAGCAGAAAAGGTATCAGCTAAGTGTAGTTTGATAGCTATAGTAGAACAATTGCCAGGCAAGGTAGAGTAGGTTGACTTTTCAAAAGTGTATGGTAGAGAAAAGAATGTTTATAATTTAATGTCAGCTAACTCTTAGAGAGATACTAGTAACCAGTAGGAAAAAATAATTTAGTGAAGATGAAGTTCTGCTAGCTCTTAGAGTGATACTAGAAACCAGTAGGGAGAGAGCTAAGAGGCTAGGTTTTGTATTGGCAGAGACTGCACCTAGTGGAGAACAGTAATAATTAGCAGGGGAATGACCAAATCCATTGAAGGATGTAGTAAGTTCTGTGTTGTGGAGAAATTAGAAGGGGGGGTAAACTGGTCTGCGGTAGACTGCTGGAGTGCACACAAGGAGGTCAGACTAAAAAATAGCACAGCTAGTTTTCAGTAACTGTTTCCTTGCTTTAAACACATACATTAGCTCAGTCGTGTAGGGGGAACTCCTTAGAGGTTGTTTTCAGTGTGCCAGGCTAGCAACTAGGATTCAGATGCCCTCAGGAATTAACTGGAAGAAATCCCCTTTTTCTTAAATGCAGGGTAGGAGGACCCAAGGCTAAAAGTAATTAGCTCAAACTTGTAGGGGGAACTCCTTAGAGGTTATTTTCAGTGTGCCAGTCTAGCAACTGGGATTCAGATGCCCTCAGGAATCAATCGAAAGAAATCCCCTTTTACTTAAATGCAGGGTGGGGGGACCCAGGGCTGAATATAATTAGCTCAATCTTGTAGGGGAACTCCTTAGAGGTTGTTTTCAATGTGCCAGGCTAGCAACTAGGATTCAGATGCCCTCAGGAATTAAGCGGAAGAAATCCCCTTTTACTTAAATGCAGGGTGGGAGGACCTGGAGTGAAAGTAATTAGCTCAATCTTGTAGGGGGAACTCCTTAGAGGTTGTTTTCAGTGTGCCAGTCTAGCAACTGGGATTCAGATGCCCTCAGGAAATAATCAGAAGAAATCCCGTTTTACTTAAATGCAGGGTGGGAGGACCTGGAGCTGAAAGTAATTAGCTCAGTCTTGTAGGGGGAACTCCTTAGAGGTTGTTTTCAGTGTGCCAGGCTAGCAACTGGGATTCAGATGCCCTCAGGAATTAATCAGAAGAAATCCCCTTTTACTTAAATGCAGGGTGGGAGGACCCAGGGCAGAAAGTACAGTGTGCAGGTTGGGCAGACCGGACCACAGGAACAGGGTGGAAAGGCTGTGCACGTTTGGTTGAGGGATTCAGAAAAAGACATTTTCAACTATTCTGACAAATTTACATAAGCAGCACCACAGTATTGAAATTCTAAGCTTTAAATGTTATTTATAATAGTTTGCGTTAAGATAACTTACGAGTAGTTGCAAAGATTTCTGTGACATTTAGAGAAAAGTCAGTAAATATTTTTTCTTGTAAAGTATAAATGCATTTACCATTTTCAATTCCCCCCCCACACACACACACACACATACACACACACGCTAGAACTGCAGAAAGAGAGTCAGATGGCAACCCTATCAACTAGGTGCACTGATACTGTTCATAAAAAGGTCTTTTATGCTTTGTGTGACATCCTTCCAGAGGGGGATGCATATCTGGTGCATGCAGATCCATTGTAGGAGGTTCCCACTGACTGAGTCAGTCCTTGCATTGTCAGAGACCAACCATAATATACAGCTGAATTTACTTTAACGTACATTTACTATGTGTCCTTGCATTAATAACACTAAGAAAAGGAAATCAGAAATATTTAACTGTGTCTTAATGCATACACACACACACACACACACACACACACACACACACACACACACACGCACACACATGCTTTTCTACACATGTCCTTTATATACATATACAGAAACACATACATACACACACACACTGTGTGTGTGTGTGTGTGTGTGTGTGTGTGTGTGTGTCTGTGTGTGTGTGTCTGTGTGTGTGTGTATGCGTAATATATGTGCATACAATAAATTTATGATAAACATAATATAGTTAAGCATTATTAATGTATACATTATAGTAAATTTTGCTCAATTATTTATGTGGTCACACATTGGCTATGTGTTTCACATGCAATCTTGGTCAATGTCTTTCTGTCAGTATTTTTTATTTGTATTGATAAGTACATGTAATAACTGTTATTATCTTTGCCAGTGTAGCTTATGTTATGGCTGAAAAGGGTCCTGGGACCAGTTCACTTTCCTGGTTACCAAAGTATAAATAAATACGAAATAGAAAAAAAGGAGGGGGAACATGACAGAAATAACTGAGGAACTAGTGAAGCACATTTCAAGTCTGCATCATTCGTGAGAGAGAAAAATCCTCCCACTGAAGACACTGGGAAGTAGCAGACAGACTAAGTTTATAAATATATATATATATATATATATATATATATATATATATATATATATATATATATGTATGTATATGCACCCTTCATGGCAAGTCTACACAGCCAAATCTGGAATGGTAGTCAAGGGTATAGTCACGTATACACCAGATATAGCATGCCATATGGTTTTACTTGTGAAGGGTGAAGGGTAACATTTCCTCAGTTTAAGTATGTCAGATCCCTTGCCTTCAAACATCTAAATTAGAAATATATTTGTGACTCGGCAGAAATGGCAGCACTGTCAAAAGCAATAATTGGCAAATAAGAGTACTAATTAATTACTTCTAGTAAGATTACTTTAGTGCATGTGATTCATTTTCAGTGATAATGATAGATGTGCACCATAGAACAAATGGCAGGTTTGCTGGGGAACTAGGGAACAGCATCATAACACCTTGCTGTACAAATCCAAACTTTATGGCTGCACCACTGCATGGGATAAGTGGCCATGCGGTACACTGGGAAGGTGTCTTCCTGAAACTTGTTAGCATGGACCTGATGCCAGGGGAAGGGATTGTCCAAGGAGTTGGGTGTGATAAGTCACTTTGGAGAGCTCTTCCTCCCCAGGGGAGGTAGATGATGGTTTTTCTCAGTTTCACTGCAGTAATTCCCTGAAGAAAATTGGAGGAATTCACTTAGACACTATTACTAAATGTGGGAGCTACTTAAACTTTATAAGAGGTTCTAGCTTCAGCAGTAAGCCTGAGTGATGTAGTTATATGGCCACCCCTTGAAGGCTGATATAAAACAGTGATATAAGGAAAAATAAATTAGACCCACAGTATGATAATGCTTCAAACTGCCCAAACTGTCAACAGTGTCACAGGAAATTAGCAGGCCAAAAGAAGCTATGATTAATGGATGGGTAATCTTAAATTTATCCCTGGTCTGGCTCCTATGTCTCTGATGGATAGAGGCAGTCAGTAAATCACCACTATAAATCAAATATAAATCAAATTTGTGGGTCACATTTGGGTTGCATGGCTTGGCGTTTAAGGGCCCTAGTGGTTGCTAGCCTAGTATATACCTATGAACCTATAAACCTATGAGCTATGGGCAGACGAATGATTATAGTTAGTCATTTAAAATGGTGTTGGCTTTGATTTTCATAATTAATTTCAGAAATGTGTGAATGCAGATCAGATTATTAGTCCAGCTGGTAATGTAGTCCTCTGCATTATCATTTCTCTTTTTTTAATTCTTTACCTGACTAAACCCATTGGGACGGCACAGTGGTGTAGTGGTTAGCATTGTTGCCTCACAGCAAGAGGTTCTCTGGTTTGATTATCAGTTGGAGCACCTTCTGTGCAGAGTCTGTATGTCCTTCATGTGCTTGTGTGGGTTTCCTCCTGTTTCCTTTCACATTCCAAAGACATGCTGCAGGTGGACTGGACATTCTAATTTGTCCCTAGGTGTGGGTGTGTGCATGTGTGTACCTTCTGTGGAAGGTTGGGTGCCAGGCTGGAAATTCAACACCATGAAACTCTACTGCCAATCATTCTGTGGACAGATGATCCACTGTTGCAACCCCTAATGGGAGCATCTGAAAGAAGAAGAAGAAGACCTGACTAAACCCACTGGACAATTGTCACTTTTCAGGGACAAGTTGAGAACACTGTCTGGTAAGGTGACTTGCTAAGAATCACACAGTAGTCAAATAGAGGTTGATGGACTCAAACCCTGAACTGCAGAGAGCAGCGTGTTAAAAACTCATAGCTTTAATCATCTGTGATAATCATCAGACGCTTTCTGTAATTTCTCAGGTAACAAGAATGACTTACAGAGACAATAATGTCAAAAGTATTATTCTGTTAGCCCTTTTGCTGGTCAGTCACTTCCCTTAAACAATCTAATATCATCAAGTTTTAATTTAATGAAAAATAATCCAGTAACCTCAACTCCAGCTAGAAATTTCTTAGTAGAAGATTCAGTGGCAGTGTACACATTTTCAATTGCTGTTACAAGGAAGACTATCAACAGCATTGTTGTTTTCCCTGAATGAATTACATTATTTACTCCAGAATGGCCAAGGGTGCAAATGGAACATGGCTAGAGGTCATGAGTGAATTAGGAAGAAAAATCTAAGATGTATGGCTTATGAACATTAATCAAATTATGTACCATTCACCCATTGGCCTCTTAAAATGTTTTCCACCGGGGGCATCTTATTTGTTTGGAAAAAACAAATCTGTAGAAGATCAATATTTATAAAGCTCATGTCCTTTCAAGATGATGCAGTCTTGTATGTAGTCAAGTTGTTCCTTCAATAAGCCAGACGCTGTTTGAGTCTGTTCTGATCAGTGAGATTTATTTGTATGACAGCAAAAACTCATGTCAGTCTGTCTGATTTTCCCAATGCATGCATTCACAGACTTCAGTGTTGTTTCTTTTCTTTTCTTCTTTTTTTTTTTTAAGAGATTTATCTACAAGCTGTCATTTTGACTGTGAGAGATGGAGCTGCTTTCTGTTTTACCTGCTGCATTTTGTTTTCTGGTTTAAGAAATCTGCTTGTCCTAATGTTTTCGTTCTATGTGAGAGATAGACACTTAAATTATCTAAACTGCACATTTCACATGTTTTTCATTGGTTAAATTGCTTCCTGAGTGATACTGAAATACACAGTGAATTTCTGGGTCTTTGTCTTTTTCTGAAAAGATTTCAAGTCTGCATAAACTAAAGCACTGCTGGTGATTCCCTGGTAGTTTCTCCCACCTGCCCTCCTCTTCATTGATCTGTTTTTTAAACCTGGTGATTTTAAGCTGCCCACCCTACTGTAAATAAGCTTCATAAGCTCCTCCCTTTCCACACTGCTGTTGATATCCTGAATTATTTATTTGCCTTTCCTTGTGTTTATATTGAAAAAGTGATTGTTGCCGCTCATTGTCTGTTCTACTGATTTACTTGCTCTGAATTCATTATTTAGCTGTCAGATTTATTTATTTAAGATTTATTTATCGGGAAAGTCTGACTTGGAACAAAGCCAATTTTCACCAGAGGCCTGGACAGAAACACTCCCGACACATGTCTTTGTAATGTGGGAAGAAACCAGAGCATATGGAGGAAACCCACATGAATGCAGGGAAGACATGCAGACTGCACAGAAAGCACTCCAGCCAAGAATTGAACCTGGAGAAACTCTTGCTTTGAGGCGAGAATGCTACCGCTGCACCACTGCACCATCAACGTATATTTATCCACTGTGGATAAACTAGTATATTTTCTAGCAAACACTTGTTTTTACATCAAGAGCTCAGTGGATTTTCCATCTAGTGCACTGGGAGGTAGTCTGGTCTGTATAGGTTGGGAAACTCAAGCCTCAAACAGATGCCCTATGCAGACTGTCTCAAAAACTACAGCTTTACTCCATCGCATATCGCCTACTCAGGGGCGGTCTCTGCCTAACATACAAAGCTATGTCAAACCCAGAGCTGTTGAACATGCTCCACTTAAAGAAATCCCAGTCCCTCCGAGCTACATGCTCTAGGGACCTAAACCTTGTCACCACAATAAACAGAACATGCTGGAGGGATAGATTCCTGTCCCAGAGACTTCCCATACTCTGGAACAGACTACCTATCTATATCAAACAGAGCTCCTCATTAGCACTCTTCAAGAAAAATCTTGATGATTGGATGGGAAATGGGAAATTCACCCTGGGGATCACTTCTGTGGCTCTGCTCGACAGGGGCACAGGAAAATAATTCTCTTGGGTGGCGAAAGCCAGGGTACATTTTTTGACTAGGCTTGTATGGGCCCTAGGGCCAATAGCCTAGTACCTACCTATGAACCTATGAACCTATGAAACACTTGAGATTTCTGCATGTACATTTATTGGCTGGATGGCCTATTAATCAGCTTATCTTGTTTTTAGTGCCTTTATACATTCTGTACAATTGAGTGGCTCTCAACTCATTTATACAAAGCAAAGTACCTTTATTGAATAATCACACTTTTATAAGCTGTTTAAAGTACACTGCTGTACCCATATCTTTATGTTTGTTTGTGGTAACATTTCACTCCCAACACTCCTTTACTGTGCTTTTATATTAGAAGGACTAGGATTATTCTCCAGTGGCAGTGGGTGTTTGCCTGGTCTGTCTGAGATGTGAAGCACACAAAGGGCTCTAAGTATTTTTTGTACTTCTCTTATATACTATGACTTTACTTTAGCAGTTTAAAAAAACATGTACTGCCTGCTGCTGCTTTAAGTAGTTAATTCCATTGTATTACATGGTATCTGATAGTTTTGGGTTATTGTACGTAGTTTCTGTGTTCTTATCACACTTGTGCTCCAAACCAGCTATTCCGCATTAAGAAGGTGCTTGTCTGCACCCTTGTGTAGAAGTGTACTGATCTAACTTGCCTGAGTTGAAGAGTGCTGGTAGAAGGCTTATTGTATGCTTTCCTGATTGGTAGTTATATTAAAACTTATTTCTTTTTGCTTGTATTTAAGCCTCACATTTGTGCTGTGCTATTTGCACAGTAGTGGTTTGCAGTGTCCTGTATAGGCACAAAAGCCTAGAAGGTCAGCTTTTCCCTAAACAGCTGTCAGTGAAACCCTTCCAATGTATCCTGCTGCTCTAGAAGCAACTCAGCTGTGCAATGAGCAGCGTTGCCTTATTGCTAAACTTTAGCCTACACAAAGTATAGGTCCCTCTTGTCATCTTGGCACTACCAGAACAGTCCTGTTAAATTAACCTGTTACCTTCTCTAATAAAACATACAGTAAGATCCTGCTATCACAGATGGGCAGTTTCTCATCATCTCTCTGGTCAGCCTGATAGACCTGGACATGCTGAGGCAATGTAGCAATTGGCTCATGTATACTGACAACCACTTACTCTTAAAACAAGCAAATACTTTATGTGCTAGATATAGTTATACTATGAAATTGGAGGCAGGACTCTCACATAAGGACAAATCGAATGCCAAACAGGTTGTCAACAGACACACACTTGCCACAATAAATACAGACACATCACATAAACCCACATATGTGGGGGTACTCACTAGTAACTTACCAAAACATCAGCGGCCTCTCAAATGGAAACCACTTACACACATAACAATGCAAAACACAACCACACCACATAATAACACACATACCAGTGTCTCAACATATAAGCTCATAACGCATAACACCACAAAACTTAATTTAAAAATCATAGGTGACTATCGTGAGACAAACAAATGTTCCCCTCACCAGGCTGGATAAGGATCAGGTTGCAGTTAACTGTCTGTCAGGTACTAGGATCAGTCAAGTCACTCAAGCACTCACATCACTCATCCACAAGTACCGGTATGACTCTGTCATAGTCCATGTGGACCTGAATGACCTAGACATACCTCACTGCACTATATGAAGAGAGACATGACTGAGTGCTCAGATTATGTATCACAGGCATGTAGAAACCTAACATTAAGCTGCATTCTACCTTCTCCAAGGATGATGCCACAATACAAAGAAAAAAATGACTGACTTTAACAATTGGCTTAGCTTCTGGTATCAGTCCAAGGTGATCCAATATCTGTCAGCCTGGGAAGACGTGGTTCACAGGCCACGCTGCTTTGAGAGAGATGGTGTGCACCTGTCTGGTCTAGGTTTTTGAATACTGGCAAAGACATTAGCCACCCCATTATGCCTTTTTATGCAGTGTCAAACTAACCAACCTCCTAACATAATAAAATCCTCTCTAGATAAACTCAAGGTACTGCTGCTTAATGCTAGGAGTCTAAACAAGAAAGTGCACTGCCTGAAAGCACTCCTTACCTTTTAATATGCTGACATCTGTGCAGTCACTGAGACATGGTTCAAAGGCATGGAAAACATCCAAGCCATGCAGGGCTACAATGCCTTCCACGTGTTCAGACCACAAATTGAGCATGAAAGAACATGAGGAGGTGTATCCATCTTCATTAAGGATATGTACACCTCAAGACTGGTCAAACAATATGAATCTCTTGAACTATTCCATGTCCGGTTAACTATAGGCAAAGCCCCCTACCACATCATAGCTAGCTGTAGGTCTCCCACCATGAAACAGGAAAAGCATACTGCATACATGAACTTACTAGAATCGCTTTCATACAGTCAACATCTTACTCATGGATTATTTTAATTATCCTACCATCAACTGGGAAACATGCTGACTCAGAGAACCTTGGACTTTGTCAACACAAATGATCTGGAACTGGTCTATGTTAAATAAACGAATGCTTAAAGTGTCGAGTACAACATACTTGAACAATTTTAAGCGATCTTTTATTTATTTGACAGCGCAAAATGTCGTAATTCAAAATGTCTAAAAGTTTTGTTTGGCCACCTCCTCCCCCCAAGTGCTGTAGGACGCTACACCAACTGAAAGCAATAATGACATGAAAATGTACATGGTGCACTCAGCACCATGTCGTGTACCACATCAATAGACATAATATACACACAAATGTGAACCAAACATTTCCCTTTCACTATGAATGACTGTGTACTACTGAAAATAACACAGAAATAAACCCAAGTGCTCTTGATGATGAACTTCAGTGTATATGTTACACTTTCAACAGTACTGCAACTGCACGAAGGAGATCCTGCGTATTATAGTCCTCTTTGTGTTGCAGAACTTGTTGCAACCTTTCATATCTGTACAGTGTTTTCCTTTTTTTAGGAGACGGGGGACATCCCGACTGCAAATTCCAACAAATTTCGTTAACCCTGTTCTGCTCTCTGACTAGCATGCTCAACACAGATGGAATATTACATATCCATCAGCCTAGCAAACAGTGGATATGTCTGTGCCATCCCTCCACTTGATTTTGTGTGCGAGGCAAAGAAAGAGCATTTAAGTCACACACATTCCAGAAGTCTATGCTAAACATGGCAGGGAATCTAGACGCACAGGATAACTTAGTGTTTTGTCTTCTAACACGACCCAAAACATATGTATCCGAAAAGTACAATAGTAACTCCTTCCCTTCACTAGGGAATGTTTCAAATAACTGCATAAATGCTGGAACAACCTCCTTTACTTCCAAGAAAGCCAATGCAATAAGCTTTTTAACACTTATTTGGAAATGTACAGATTTACCATACAATGTTGTTAACCCCAAGGTCTGTATCTTTCTCCAGATAGCTTGACTAAAATGGAACAGACAGCCCTTTGAATGCACATCTGGAAAATTATGCTTTACAGTTCGAAGTGCTGCCATCTCAAAGTCAGACAAAATAAATCTGACTGATAACATAAGGTTAGCTGTAGTCATTAGTTCAGACAAGCAATCCCACATGTAATTATATGATTTTTTAGTCATTAGACAGAACGCTAAAGGGACACACACAGTATTTCCACCAAATGTCATCAGAACATGGATGCTGTACAGTTGCCTGCGCAAGCAACCTTTCATAAGAAAAACACCATCCATAAGCCCAATAGGTGATCTACTTAAAACTCTAAGGTTCTCTATGGTAGAAAAACTAAGACATGTATCTTATTTTCAATATCATACATTTTCTTATGGGCAAAGCACCCTTCCTTTAATGTACAATCGCTGGGATTTACGCTTTCTAAACTTGTACACACAGGGGCATAACTCCTAACTGCACTACGATGAACTCTATGTACTTGCTGCAGCATGGCTTTCCTAGATGGTAATGCAGCCAAGTATTCTACAGCACTAGATGTACAGATATCATCAACAACAAATACTGGATTAACCCTACATATACGAGCACTTGCCTTTAATTTATCACAAGCAATGTACTTTTTTACCTCACATACATCTGAAGCATGGTAATGCCCTGTACATTTAAGAAGTAGTTCACCATATATACCCTTCTGTGTTACTGCACATCTTTTACAACTTTCTCTTAAACTGACTTTGCAACACCAGTACCTTCTACCTTTCATCACCTTTTCTAGGCAGTAGAGATACCCATCTATGTTCAGCATTTCCCTTCCTTTTGGGGTCCTACAACACCAGGAGAGAAGCAGTTTGAGATAGTCATAGCGTTACGCTCTCCTGAAGCATCACAACCACCACTTTACCAGAAGTGATTTTATATGCATTGCAGCAATGTCAGTAATGTGTTTCTGCATTTTATTGGTCATTGTCATATGTTTACTTGTTTAGTGTTGCACTTACTACATAACACAGTGTATTCCGATGGTTTCATGGTTAGAGGTTGCTGCTTCGTTTTATTGACATTCTGTTTGAATGGAGTAGCTTACATGATATAATACGTCACATATTTCTGTGCTGGCCAAACAAAACATTTTGGAACTCCTATTTCTGACATTTTGACCTGTCAACTAAATAAACATTCACTTAAAATTGTTTGAGTATGTTGTACTCAACATTTTACGAGTTTGTTTATTTAACATAGACCCTCTGGAACAGCTAGTCAGCACACCCACAAGTGGCTCAGGTGTCTTGGACACAGTACTCACTAACACAGGACAGCACTGCACACCCCTGTGATGTCCTCCCTGATAAGATTGAATCATAAATCAGTCTTGTTCGATGTAATTACAAGACCAGATATTCCATCAAGCTGAAAAATGCTTAAGAATTTTTCAAAGGCAAATTACCTTCTACTAAGTGATGGCATAAGAAGTTCCAAAGCATCCTCAAATGCAGATAACACAGATTCCTATGCAGAGGTGTAAATCAATGTCCTGTATAACCACTTAAGTAGTTGTAAAAAATCAGCTGTACCTAACCAGATTAAAACCACATCTTGCAGAAAAAAACAAGCCACCCTGGTGGACCCCTAGTTTAAATAGGTTATACAACAAGAGAAATAAGCTAATGTCCAGGAACAAGAGGAAACTGGTTCAGCAGAGGAAAAAATCTCTCTCTAACTTAAGCAAAAAAATTAGAAATCTTGTCATATACTCCAAAGCTAATTATGAAGCAGAAATAGCCTCCCTAGCTAAGGATAATTGCAAGCCATTCTTTAACAATGTCCATAATCTAAAAGGGAATACCCAGCTATGTGCTGAACTGGTTGTCAATGGCAACACCCATACTCAACCCAAGGTGATACAACTTGCTAGGTGACAGATTTGGAGCAAACCTCACTTCTCTGTCCCATTCAGGCATCCCCAGAGTATACCTGCCACCATTCCTCAGCCTATTATCTCAAGAGAGCAGGTCATCTTGGCACTCTCCAAGGCCATAATCATGGCATCAGTGGGACCAGACAACATCTCAGCTTGCCTTTTAAACAACTTAAAACATAACCTAGGAGAACCACTTGGATCTTGTTTAACCAATACCTGTGAACTGGCTATGTTCCGGTGTAATGGAGGATAGCAACAGTAATCCCTCTACACAAAGGGGGGGTCATCAACCAACCCTAGGAATTACAGGCCTATATGCTTGACAAGCCTCATCTGCAAGGCCATGGAAAGTATCATTATAAACCCTATTAGCAAGGATATAGGTAATCTCCAAACTTTGTATCCAACCCAGTTCAGACTCGTTAAAGGAAGATCATGCCTATTTAACATGGTTGACTTCTTTGAGAAAGTCAGCAAGGCCCTAGACAGGGGAAATAGAGTGCATACTGCCTATTTTGACCTAGCTAAGGTATATGACACAATCCCCCATTCAGGAATTATACAGAAACTCTCCCAGTTAAGAATTAACCCCTACATTACCAGATGGGTATCCAACTGGCTCACCGACAAGACACATACTGTCAAAGTGGGTGACTTCACCTCTAGCAAAAGAACAACCACCAATGGTGTACACAGGGTTCTGTGCTGGGTCCCTTACTGTTTGAAATTTATTTCTCAGAAGTCCATTCAAACTAGGAAGGCCAGTGGCTGACCAACTTTGCTGATGATTGCAAATTTGGAGCAATCACTGAGTCCCTCAATGATGTTAATATACTGCAGACAGTGGTAACACAGACACATGACTGGTGCCAAAGCCATGGATTGAAGCTAAATGAAAAAAATGCATTCATATTCTCTTTGGGAAAGCTGACATCCCTGCTCATTACATTATAGACACCCACCCCCCAAGTGTAGGCCCAGTGATACATGATCTGGGTACTCTGGTTGATAGCAATCTGCAGTATGACCACCACAATAGGAAGGAAATCCTTCTATGTGGCACATCTTATAAGTAAAGGCATCACATCTAGATCTAAGGGTGTTATAATTTCATCATACTCAGCACCCATCAGACCAATAATTGAGTACAATATTTCCTTTTTCATGTAACTCACTAAACACCTGCAACAATTGGAGAGATCACAGAGGTTTCTCACTAAGAAATTACAGGGTACACAAAACAAGTCTTATGCGGAAAGACTGAAAGTTCTGTCACTGTATTCTGTCTCCTACAGGTTGCTAATGGGGTGACCTGTGCCTGGCTTACAGGGCAGTTTCTGACCTGGCCTTAATGGAAATGCTACACTTCCGTATATCAAACTGCATGAGGGCCACTCACTCCAGGGATCTTAACCTAGCCTCTGACATGAACAGGTTATGCTGGAGAGTCACAGACATCACCCAGAGACTTCCACTTCTCTGTAACAAGCTTTCAGTTCATGTGAAACATAGCCCCTGCCTGACCCTCTTCAAATGCAACCTAGATCAATGGATGGGTAACCACAAATTCACTTCAGGGGTGGTGCCCATGTCCCTCCTGGACAGAAGAAGTTGGTTTTAGCTACCATAGACCCTTACCTCTGTGAACTTCACTCACCCAACTACCAACAATTGAGGCAACTCGGGATAGATACAGCTATGCTTGTAAGGGCTTTGGTGCCATTAACCTAGTAACCTTCTAATAACAATTAGCCTTGTGACCTTCTAATAGTCTGTGACCTGACTCTGCTGTCACCCTAACATCTTCACAGGTAGCACAAATAATGCAAGGATATACCAGCATTTGAAGGAAAACAGCAATTTTAATATACTCAAAATGGCAACACAACAATAATAATGTTAAGAGCTTCCTCACTTTTCATGATTATACTAGCACATGGCAAGTCAAACACAATACACTATGGGCTATATCACTTCTTAAGGTTACAGTGCAAGCACACAATGTATATACAAGTAAAGAGCATCTAAACATTTCTTATCATGACATCTCTTCCTAAAGACCAATAAATAATGAGAACTCTCTCTAAAACTACAAAATGCAAATGTAGCACACTCCCAATGCACTTATTTAACACTCTGAAATTCTACTGGCTGTTTCAGCATAGCTCTGAGGTTTATGTAATAAACCACAACAGACTCTTTCTGTGAATTACACTCACCTTCTTACTGTTTCTAAATTAAATCTGGGAGTACCCTTACCCTATTGCTATGCATTAGTTCTAACGGTGAAAATTGTAGATTTCTGGGGCACATCCCATATGTGAAAAGATGGGGCAGATACTTGTCCCATTCCCTCTGAACTGGCTTGAAGTTGCCTTCAATATGGTCTGTAATGACTACAATGCTCTCAAAGTGGTGTTTAGTTTTGAGTTAAATCTATGAATCATACCGTGTGTCTGTGTGGATGGTAAGGGGTAGCTGTTAGGTGCTTTTCCCCACAGCATTTTCACACACATTCCATCAGTATTCTGACATAAAGTTGGTATCTATACAACATAATTTCCTACAAAAAAATCTACCCTGATGAAAATTTCTAGCAAGGCATTTGTTGCCTTTTCTGCTACAATGAAAGACAGAGCCAATGCTTCCCATACCTCTCAACCTCTTAGCACAAGACATCTGGACAAAGCCTGTCATAATGGGTGGACAGTAGACGAAAAATAGATACGCATTTTAAATATCACTCTTATAAACTTAGAAAGTTGCTAGAATAACAGGATTTTTGTTAGTATGCATTTTCTGAAGGATATGAAGTCTGAAACTCAGGTGCATCTCATTATTTAGTGACTTTAATCCTTAGATCATCCCAGTAATTTGTCAAAAAAACACAATTTGTTATGAGGAACAGACCAAAAATATGAGGCAAAAATCTGGACATTCTTGAAAATCTATACAGTTGAGAGGTATGACATTGCTTCCTGGGCTAGCAGTATAATCCACCAGCATTGGGATATGTTTTTTTACCTATGAAACTTAGGGTACACAGAGGTCCCACAAAAATCCATAGCCACTTTCTGAAATGGTATCTCCATAATAGACAAAACACTTTAAAGTAACCTTGGCTTTGTCTATAGTTTTGCCAGCCTTCTGGCACTGATCACAGATAATGGAGCACCTTGTTACATCCTTCGCAATACAAGGCCAATGATAATTCTGCATTGGCCATTTTTCTGGTACTCTATATGCCGATATGGCATACAAAATGAATATAATTTACTTTGGCAAGATGTTCCAGTTGGTAGGCACTGGGTACCACCAACTGCTGTATAACGTCTTCCTGTAGCCTTCCTTCAGCAGTGCATTCCCTGTGCAACAACCTTTTGTTGTGATATATGGACTCCCTCTGCCACTGAGTACCTGGAACATCCATTCTTGTAAAGTAGAGTATGAGAACTGGGCATGCCTCTACTCCTCCTTATTGTCACTCCTTACCCTCCCTTCCAAAGGAAGTATGGTACCTCCTGCCAGTGGTGCCTTAAATTCTAACTGACTGCTATAAGTTATCTCTCTTCTGTAAATGTTACCTTCCAAGAGAGGCCCAGTAACATTAACTTCCTGTGGCTCATATTCCAGGTTACTGCTTCTGATCACTTCCCCTTTGGCGTAGCCACATCAGCAGCGGCAGATAGAAATATGAGGTCTGAGTGGATATCCCCCACTGCTGTCCCCAGGTGCTTGTTACTATGCCTGGCTTCAAGTAATAGCATGCACGCCAGGTACTGTAAGGTCAAAGTCATTTCCTATTAGGACATCAAAAGGAATGTCCTCAAACAAAGCCACCTGCTTGTTATCTTGCCCCCTTATCAGTCCAGGTAGACGTTGGACAAAGATACCTGAAAAGTTTCTCACCTAAAGCCTATACTTGAGTGGATTATCCATGCAAGTAGTGTTCCTATCTGACTACTGCAGAATTGATTATGGTTATGTTTGTGGCTCTGTCCCTTTTGTCAATAGCTTCCTTCCCTAGATAAATAACTTCAACTCACAGATGGTGCCACAAAAACAAAACAGCATCAACATCCCTGTTTCTCAGCAACTTCTCTTCATACACAGTTGTATAAAATGTCCTTTCCCCAGACGCAGTGCCCATGGCATCATAAGTGTGTTGCCGAGAAAACAAATAGTAAATCAAAATCAGTTCTTTCATTTGTTATAGCAACCATTGGTAGATTGCAAATGTACATTCACAACTTCTTTCCTTGCATTCTGATCCCCTCCCCCATGCTTTAGTGAGAAGTCATTAAGGATTTACATAGGTTCATAGGTAAGTACTAGGTTACCTGCCCTTGTGGACCATTTCAAGCATAGCTAATTTCCCTTCTGCTGCTTGAATTAACATCTCATTTGATGTTAGATTGACCTTACCCATCCCATAGTCAATAATTATATTTTACTCCTAATGAGAAGAAGTGGAATCATACCATAAATAATAAGAAGGGACCCATGCATGGGATAAAAAATGGGGTCTATATTATATATTTAAACTTTCTAAACTTCGAATCCCATATGTTCTGCAACATATGAACAAAGTTTAAAAGTTTGAATATATAATAAAAAAAAAACTTACCTTAATGGTGCAGGCTAGGGGGCAAGCCCCCTTGCACCCCCGGCACCCCCCTACTTAAATACACCAACGCCGAGATCACACTTAAGTGGAGAAAAGGGAAATTCTCCCATTCTGCACCAAATGGCGCCATTACTTTTAACCTTCGAACGCTTGAAATTTTGATCATATGGTGTCGACCATATGCCATTTGAAATTTCAAGCGTTTGTGGCTCTAATAGGAACCCTAAAAAATGTAGGAGCTTCCTTTGTCCATTATTTGTACAGGAACAATCCTGGGATAAATTTTATATTGTCCATCCAGAGATCCAAGCTGCAGTTGAATAGGTACAGAGATGAGATTTGTTTTACATGATGGGGAGTCTAGCCCAGAGCAGCAGTATCCTCTGTGAGATATGCCTATCCCACCAAACTATTCTGTTGATGTTACAGAATTAGATCCCTGGACCAAGTAGTTCTAATGCCATCTGAATTGCTGATGTGCAGTAGGTCTATCACTAATGGGACAGAGGATGCCTTGTATGCCAGACACATGTCATTTCTTAACAGTCTGTAGGACACTGATAGGGCTTTCAGGCAGTCCATGTAAGACATATTATTTATGCTTTGTATCCTTCTAGTAGGGTATCGTGCCAAACGGGACATTATATACAATGATTGGTCTAATGATGGCTGAGTAAAGGAGGACTATGACATCTCTAGCTCTAGATGAAATTTCCTTTGTTTATAAGCTGTGCAGTATAGAAGGACTTTCTTATGAGTCTAGCCACATGTTGGTCGAAATAATAGGTTACTGTCCACATAAGTTCCCAAATCCTGAACAACTAGGTCAACTCTTAGGGGCGTATTATCAATATAGTAATTCCCTGGGATAAATGAATCCTCAAAGACTACAATAATGCATATTTGGCATTTAGTTTCAGTCCTTGATTTTGGCACTAGTTATATATTTGGGACAAATATTCTTGCATGATGGTTAAATAATTTGGGGATTAAATGACTGCAACTAGCTTGCAGCCATCTGCAGACTTAGTCATCCAGAGCCCATTTGGTATTATCTTTTACTTTAGAGAAGTAGATGTCAAACTGAAGAGCATCAGCACCAAACCCTGAGTGTCTTCACTGGTGACTGGTCTCTTTGTCAAAGTAGCTAAAACTATTATGATCTCCTGCATCCTATCTGTGAGCCAGTTATCAATCCAGCAGATGATCTAGGGGTTTCTTCCCAGTTTAGTTGCCTTTTCTACTATACTTGAGTGGAGGATTGTGTCAAAAGCTTTGACCAGATTGAGTTCTTCAGTATGCATATTTTTTACCTTGATCTTTTACTTTGGTGACTCTTTTCAAAAAATGTCCACCTGGTTAAGTAAGCATGGCCCGCCCTTTGCAAATCCATATTGAGATGGGCCCAGTGTTTGGCGGGTCCCTGTATCCTTACGGATAACTTCCATGATAAGTCTTTCAATGGTTTTGCATGTGAAGGTGGTTATATGTATAGGTCTGTAATTGCCAGAGTCTGTGGAAGGTCCTTCATTATGAAGGGGAATGATGGTACCTGTTCTCCATTCACCTGGTACAAAACCTGTACAGAGGTTGAAGTTGAAGAGTGTCGTTAGGGGAAGGCTAAATCATGCTTCATCCATGGATATTGTCAGGATCCATCAATGCAGCATTTTTAGCTTTTGGTTACCACTTTTAGGACTTGGTCTTGTGTGATAGCTGGGGGCAAGTCAGTTCAGGTATATCTTGTGGGATAGACAGAGGGTAGATAGAGTTTGAGCTGAATTTGTCAGCCATTGGGTTTGTTATATCCTCAGCCTTAGTGTAGACAACATTGTTCTCAGTCACCTCAGCTAATTGCTGCATTGTGCTTCTGAGATTACAAAAATAACCCAAAAAGGTCCTTGCGATTGTCTTTAGCTTGAGTGGCTATTTTAACCTCAAACTTTGCTTTGGTGGATTTTATTAAGTTACTAATTTCATTGTTTATTTCAGTGGTGAGGGCTTTATTATTATGAAAATTGCTCTTCTTACTTGTGGCCAAAATTCTCTTTTTACTGTAAAACTTGTTAATATTATGGTTTCACCATGGGGATTATTTCTGGGGTTGGCTCTGCACTTGTTTCTGTAGGTTCCAGCTGCATCTATGCAGCTGTTTACATGCTGGTATAGTGTAGTGGTGCATGCTTCCACACATTCAGCAGAGTTAAATGGATTAGGTGGGGATTTGACACTTATCACTGTATCACTTAGGAGTAGGTACTTTGTCTTAGATAAATTTTTAAATGTACATTGGATTGAAGGGGTCTCTGTTTTCAATTTGATTTCTAAGGAGACAGATTTATGGCCAGGTCTAACAGTGATGAAGATATGCAAGAAATGGTGCAAGATGCCCTCATATCAGTAAGGACAAGATCTAAAATGTTGTTCCCCCAAGCGGGTACCAGATCTGGATCCAGCACTAGGTGACATAGGCAGTTACCTAGGGACCTGTGGCTGGGGGGGGGTGGGCACTCACCAGGAGGCTGATACAAGAATTAAAAAAAATAAATAAATAAAAACAAAAATTCTGCTTGTGAGTGTGGAATGTATTTACATATGTGGTGGCAGTGTCTTCCCCTTTAAAGAGGATCATGTGGGCATCACGTGCACGCATGCCAACGCAGATGTAAACACATTGCGCACTTGTGTATGGAATTTAAACTAGCCATTCTGCTGAGACAGAGGGTAAGTAAAAAAAAACTCGTAAACCAAAATAACACAGGCAGACAAAGTGCGAGCACGTAGCAATCCCTCTCAATAAATTCTGGTTGAAAATCGGTAAAACAGCTTAAATCAAAAGAACGGCTGAAAATAAATATGAATAATCCTTTTATTTACACCACAGAGGATTTCATCCCACTAAAAACTGGAACTTCTTCAGATAAAACATTTTGTAAAACAAAAACATTTTAAAAAGCATTAAACCAACAGAATTTCATAATGAGACACACCTTTGCATTATAACCAATAAGGTTAATGTTATAACTGAATGACACGGCCTAGAGGCAAAACATGCCCCCTCCTATCCACATATATGAGTGTTTAACATTAAACCACTAAGATTTCATACTAAAGTATGATAACCAATGGCCTTCATGTTATAACTCAATCACAGTGGTTAACAACAGACACGCGCCCTCCTATATGTGTCTGTAACTTAGCATAATTTCTTTATACTGTTCATGATGTTTTATTAACATTAAAATTGCCGTCTTGTTAAAATATTAAAAAAATGTATTAAATTTTTTTTAAGCAGCCCTTAGATCATACCTAAACTGGAACATAACTGAATGACACAGAATATAGGCACATACACCCCCCTGCTATACACTTCTAGGAGTGATTAACATTAAACAAATAGAATCGTGTACTAAAACACGATTACCAATAGCCTTCATGTTATAACTCAATCACATACTGAGTGACACAAACTAGAGACAAACACGCCCCCTCTTATGCACTTCTATGAGTGATTAACATTGAACCAATAGAATCGCATACTGGAACACGATTGCCAATAGCCTTCAAGTTATAACTCAATCGCATAACTTAATGACATGAAGTATACTGTTCATGATATGTTATTAACAGTAAAATTACCTTCATGTTAAAACATTAGAAAATATTTATTTAACTTTTATTTAAGCAACCCTTAGATCATACCTAAACTGGAACATAACAATGACATGGACTAAAGACACATACACCCCCTCCTATACGCTTCTAAGAGTGATTAACACTGAACCAATAGGATAGCATACGAAAACATGATTACCAATAGTCTTCATGTTATAACTCAATCACATACCTAAATGACATGAACTAGAGACAAGCACACTCCCTCCTATACACTTCTATTAGTGATTAACATTAAACCAATAGAATCGCATACTGGAACACCATTGCCAATAGCCTTCAAGTTCTAACTCAATCGCATAACTAAATGACATGAACTAGGGACAAACATGCCTCCTGTCATGCATACCCATGAGTGGTTAGTATCAAGTCAATAAAATTGCGTACTAAAACTCGGTGACCAATGACCTTCATGTTATATCTCAACCACAATGGCTGATAACTGACAAACCTCCCCCTATACACGTCCATAACTTAACCTCATTTCTTTATACAGTTCATGATTTTTTGTTAGCAATAAAATTGCCTCCATATTAAAAAATTTAACGTTTGTCTAAACAGCTCTTGGATCACCTGGAGATAGCTTTTAATTTAAGCAGACATAAAACTGATGCTACTTCATTTAAACCTGGCCAATAGTGCGCAGCCAGCCGAAGTTGCCAAGATAATTTGGCTTTTTCAAGAAGTAATGGCCAAGCGCCACCTCTGTTCAGTTCAGAAAGAGTTTGCATCACTACAAATTTAAAAGAATGATCTTTGTGTTTGGAAATTTGCCTATACAGAGCATTGGTAATTTTTTTTATTTCGGATATCAGATAAATGCTTGCTAATTCAATTTTTTAGTTTCCGCTCGGTCTTGCCTACATAGAAACATGGGCAGGCCAAGCAGATGGCACAGTACACAACCCTTTTAGTGTAGCAACTTGGTTTTCTATGAATTTGTATAATCTGATGATTGACAGTAACTTGGCTTACTGTTAAAATGTGTTTACAAAAAATGCAAGCCCCACATTTTATCATATGTCCTTTGTTGGAAAAGGTTTTTGAATGTTCAAAAATATTCTTCAAATTAAAACCTCTTTTAAAGACTATAGCGGGTTTATCACCCAGTCATTCTCTGATATCAGTATAATTCATTAATACATTCCAGTTTTTCATAAAAACATTTCTAATGGCATAACTATCATCACTAAATGCTGTAGGGAAGGCAATGGTACTTCTGTGGTCTTTCCAGCTGTTGCAGGTGTCTTGCAAGGTACATCCCAAATGGAGCATTTTATTATTTGATGGGTCTGATAAGTGATGAGTAGAGAGGTACAATGACCTCTTTTGATCTGGATACGAACCCTTTTGTCATTGGGTGGGCCATGTAGAAGGATTTTCTAACTACTTTGGCAATGTGATTATCAAAGTTGAGATTACTATCTACTTGGGTCCCCAGATCCCGTATTACAGCTTCCGTATTTAGGGGACTACCACCTATGTGGTAGTTTGTGGGTGCTTTGTTTTTTCCAAAGGGGATGACTATGCACATTTTGGCATTTAGCTTGAGGCCATGATTTTGACACCAGGTATCCGTCTCAGTGAGACCCTTTTGGACGATGTCTGTGTCAGCCGGAGAGTCAATTATAGCCCCTAGTTTGCAGTTGTCTGCCATCTTGTGATGTAGGGATTTATGTTCAGGCTGGTGAGCTTGTCTATAATACCAGAATGGGGAATGGTGTCGAAGGCCTTTGCGAGGTCTAGGTAGGCTGTGTGTACCACCTTTCCCTCATGTATAGCCTTGGTAACTGTCTCAAAGAAGTCCACCAGGTTCAGGAGGCATGATCTGCCCTTAACAAACCCAAACTGGGCAGGGTCCAGTGTTTGGAGGTTCCCAATGTCTCTGTTAATGAGTTCCATGATGATGCGCTCCATAGCCTTGCAGACCAAGCTAGTCAGGCTTATAGGGTGATAGTTCCCGGGGTCTGTTGTGGCTCCACCTTTGTGGAGCAGAATAACCGCTGCTGTGCACCACTCTATGGGTACGTAGCCTGTGGAGAGGCTGAGTTTGAACAGTGTGTTTAGGTGAGGGGTTAGTTCATCTTTGAGCTCATGTAGGACACAGCCTGGGACACCATCCGGTCCCATTGATGCTGTGTTTTTGGCTTTGGAGAGGGCTGTTTTAACCTGAGTGTCTGTGATTTCAGGGACTCTACATTCTTCTGGTATGGTTATGGGCCCTCTTGGGAGTGAAGTTTGTGCTGAACCTGTCTGCTAGGATGTTGGCGATATCGGTTGGTTCAGTGTATTTTGTATCATTCTACACTAACTCTGAGCAGATCTGAGCATTGCCACTTAGATTCTTGACATAGCTAAAGAATGCCTTGTGGTTATCTTTGGAGTCCTTGGCAATTTTTCTTTCAAAGCTTGCCTTGGATTATTTTATGAGGGATCATAGTTTCGTGCTGATACTGATCAGGGATGTCTTCCCTTCTTGGGATTTTACTCTTTTCTGTATTAGTTTCCTCCTTCTATTGTATAGCTTGTTTATGACAGGAGTCCACCAGACTGGTTTCCTTTTCTTGGAGGAGTGAGTCTTAGTTTTGCTTGGGATGGCATGATCCATGCATTCTTGTAGGTGCCCATAGAATGCATTAGTAAAAATGTTTGCAGCTTGGACAGCATTATCCTTCAGCATGGGGGCTTTGAAACTTTCCACCTTGGTCTTAAGTAACGTGAAGTTTGCTTTTGAAAAGTTTTTCATGGTAGATTTCTTGTCCGGGGGTGGGGGCAGAATGTGGATATCCAAAGTGATTTGTTTATGGTCAGATCTAACCAGCAAGAGGTTGACCTCCGGTGTGGAACACTGGTCGCCCATGTTGGTGATGACCAGGTCCAATATGTTGTCAACTCTGGTGGGAGTGTTGACCAGTTGAACCAGGGCATTTGAGTTTATAAATTCTAGGAAATGTTGGGCAAGGGAGTTAGTACTTGAGTAGTTCTCCCAGTTAATGTTTGGATAATTGAAATCACCCAATATTAGGGTGTTTAGTAGGACTTTTATGTTTCCCAGTGTTTCCAGGAATGTGGAATAGGGGTCCTGGGACATGATGGGTGATCTGTAGCAAGCTACAATTTGAATTGCAGTTTTGCCCCTTGTTAGTTGCACTTGGATGATCTCTGAAGCATCGTGCTGTGCCACTAGACTGGAGGTGTGAGTATCCTTGATGAATATGGATACGCCCCCACCTTTTGTATTTCAGTTTGGATTCTGTGGCCAAAATGTATGGTATGAGTTGTAGCCTGGTAGTGCTGGGGTGCTCTCTGGAGCTTTAAACCAGCTTTCTGTTACTGCACATATATCAATTTTCTCCATACTGAGGAGTGCCTCGAGTGCATGCATTTTGAGGTTCAGACTTCTGGCATTGAGTAGCACTACCCTCAGTTTTTGGTTACTTGTGCTATTTATGGTGGTAGGTTTGTCTTTTGAGCCTTGCCTAAAAAAGGCACTATGGGGGTGGCAAGAGCCTTGGCCAGTGTTCGAAAGCCATAAGTTGACAGGTGCAAGCCATAGGTTGACAGGTGCAAGCTATCTAGACCTTGCCAAGGCCTTTGGCACCATCCACCACTCAGGAATCATAGATAAACTTACTAAGTTGGGCATTAATGCCTATGTCACCCAATGGGTTGCTAAATGGCTTACTGATAGAACCCACACTGTAAAAGTAGCCGACTCCAAATCCAGCTCCAGACAAGTGACAAGTGGAGTACCTCAGGGTTCAGTCCTGGGGCCGCTCTTGTTTGGCATCTACTTCTCTGAAGTACAGGTCAACACTAATTCATATGTTTAGAAGGAACAAAAGTCCATCCTTTGGAAAAAAATCACACATTTCAGTAGAAATGTCCAAAGATGAATAGTTATAGACTTTAAAGTCACTTATCATATTACATAATACTGGCAAAGTCTCATCTGGAATCTGTGACTCAGAACTTATGTGACCCGATTCTTACCCCTCCAGTTCTGAGGGCCATGGCCTTGATTGTTTCTCCAAGAACCTCTGTTGGACTGTGCTCCCCTTGATGGATACATTGGATGCACATTGCTCTGGCTGTTCTGATTCTTCAAGCGCTTGGACCACATGGGGTAGTAGTTTGTGGATTCCCTAAAAAATCATCACCATCATCAAGATTCTCATTATACCAGTCATTATTTGTTTCATGGGTGTCAGGACCATTAAACTCATCTCTTGGGCTATTAGACCATACTTGTGAGCTGGGGGAGCTGGATAAGTGGCATTGTTATTATATGCTTCCACATCCCTCGTCAATTTCTTCATTTTCCTGTTTTTTATCACCCTCATCTGTTCTTCTATGGACCACAGAATGCGAGCATATTCTAATTGGTTGTCAGTAAAAACTAAATCTTGAGTAATAGAATTATTCAACCCCAAGATATCCCTAGTAAGCATTTCAATAGTATTATTATTAAACTTAATGACTAAGTCCATATATTCAAATTTATTTTTTCAAAGAGCTGGCTAAGCTCTTTGTGGAATAGTGAATTTTTGACCGAGCCTGTAGGAAAGTGCCATAGGCGTGGGCCTTTCGGCACAATATGTCTTTTAATGCATTTTCTGAAATATTCAGACTCCATCTGTAATTTTTTAACTTTAAGAAGGCATCTGTCCAACTCTGATAATTTTTCACATAAACTTTGATTAACCATAGTTGAATCCTGACTTAAAGTAGTAGAACACTTTAAAACTCTTTAAAATTAACAGGTTGAAAGTTAGTAGACTGATTAATCCGATTAGGGTGAACATTCGTTCCTACCATACTGCTCATAGGTTCATAGGTTCATAGGTAGGTACTAGGCTATCTGCCCAAAGGCATTTATAAGCCTAGCCAGAATGTGTTGGCTTTCACCACCCCCTTAGATTAGTTCCCTGTGCCTCTGTCCAGCAGAGCCACTGAAGTGATCCCTGAGGTAAACTTTCTGTTTCCCATCTACTCGTCAAGATTTCTTTTGAAGAGTGTTACAGAGGAGCTCTGTCTGATGTAGATTGGGATCTTGTTCCAAAGCATGGGAAGTCTCTGGGACAGGAATCTATCCTTCCAGCATGTGCTATTTATTGTTGTGGTGAGGTTTAGATCCCTAGAGCATGTGGCTCACAGGGATAAGGTTTTCTTTAGGTGGAGCATGTCCATCAATTCTGGGTTGGACATACCCTTGTATGACAGGCAGAGATCACCTCTGAGTAAGCAGTATGCAACCGAGTACAGCTGTAATTTCTTCAGTCGAGCTGCATAGGGCATCTGTTTGAGGCCAGTGATCCTCTTGGTGAGGTACTTCTGTGGTCTTTCCAGCTGTTGCAGGTGTCTTGCAAGGTACATCCCAAATGGGGCATTTTATTATTTGATGGGTCTGATAAGTGATGAGTAGAGAGGTACAATGACCTCTTTTGATCTGGATGCGAACCCTTTTGTCATTAGGTGGGCCACGTAGAAGGATTTTCTAACTACTTTGGCAATGTGATTATCAAAGCTGAGATTACTATCTACTTGGGTCCACAGATCCCTCATTACAGCTTCCGTATTTAGGGGACTACCACCTATGTGGTAGTTTGTGGGTACTTTGTTTTTTCCAAAGGGGATGACTATGCACTTTTTGGCATTTAGCTTGAGGCCATGATTTTGACACCAGGTATCCGTCTCAGTGAGACCCTTTTGGAGGATGTCTGTGTCAGCCGGAGAGTCAATTATAGCCCCTAGTTTGCAGTCGTCTGCCATCTTGTGATGTAGGGGTTTATGTTCAGGCTGGTGAGCTTGTCTATAATACCAGAATGGAGAATGGTGTCGAAGGCCTTTGCGAGGTCTAGGTAGGCTGTGTGTACCACCTTTCCCTCATCTATAGCCTTGGTAACTGTCTCAAAGAAGTCCACTAGGTTCAGGAGGCATGATCTGCCCTTAACAAACCCGAACTGGGTAGGGTCCAGTGTTTGGAGGTTCCCAATGTCTCTGTTAATGAGTTCCATGATGATGTGCTCCATAGTCTTGCAGACCAAGCTAGTCAGGCTTATAGGGCGATAGTTCCCGGGGTCTGTTGTGGCTCCACCTTTGTGGAGCGGAATAACCGCTGCTGTGTGCCACTCTATGGGTACGTAGTCTGTGGAGAGGCTGAGTTTGAACAGTGTGTTTAGGTGAGGGGTTAGTTCATCTTTGAGCTTGTGTAGGACGCAGCCTGGGACACCATCCGGTCCCATTGATGCTGTGTTTTTGGCTTTGGAGAGGGCTGTTTTAACCTGAGTGTCTGTGATTTCAGGGACTCTACATTCTTCTGGTATGGTTATGGGCCCTCTTGGGAGTGAAGTTCGTGCTGAATCTGTCTGCTAGGATGTTGGCGATATCGGTTGGTTCAGTGTATTTTGTGCCATTCTACACTAACTCTGAGCAGATCTGAGCATTGCCACTTAGATTCTTGACATAGCTAAAGAATGCCTTGTGGTTACCTTTGGAGTCCTTGGCAATTTTTCTTTCAAAGCTCGCCTTGGATGATTTTATGAGGGTTCGTAGTTTCGTGCTGATACTGATCAGGGATGTCTTCCCTTCTTGGGATTTTACTCTATTCTGTATTAGTTTCCTCCTTCTATTGTATAGCTTGTTTATGGCAGGAGTCCACCAGACTGGTTTCCTTTTCTTGGAGGAGTGAGTCTTGGTTTTGCTTGGGATGGCATGATCCATGCATTCTTGTAGGTGCCCGTAGAATGCATTAGTAAAAATGTTTGCAGCTTGGACAGCATTATCCTTCAGCATGGGGGCTTTGAAACTTTCCACCTTGGTCTTAAGTAACGTGAAGTTTGCTTTTGAAAAGTTTTTCATGGTAGTTTTTTTGTCCGGGGGTGGGGGCGGAATGTGGATATCCAAAGTGATTTGTTTATGGTCAGATCTAACCAGCAAGAGGTTGACCTCTGGTGTGGAACACTGGTCGCCCATGTTGGTGATGACCAGGTCCAATATGTTGTCAACTCTGGTGGGAGTGTTGACCAGTTGAACCAGGGCATTTGAGTTTATAAATTCTAGGAAATGTTGGGCAAGGGAGTTAGTACTTGAGTAGTTCTCCCAGTTAATGTTTGGATAATTGAAATCACCCAATATTAGGGTGTTTGGTAGGACCTTTATGTTTCCCAGTGTTTCCAGGAATGTGGAATGGGGGTCCTGGGACATGATGGGTGATCTGTAGCAAGCTACAATTTGAAATGCAGTTTTGCCCCTTGTTAGTTGCACGTGGATGATCTCTGAAGCATCATGCTGTGCCACTAGCCTGGAGGTGTGAGTATCCTTGATGAATATGGATACGCCCCCAACTTTTGTATTTCAGTTTGGGTTCTGTGGCCAAAATGTACGGTATGACTTGTAGCCTGGTAGTGCTGGGGTGCTCTCTGGAGCTTTAAACCAGCTTTCTGTTACTGCACATATATCGATTTTCTCCATACTGAGGAGTGCCTCGAGTGCATGCATTTTGAGGTTCAGACTTCTGGCATTGAGTAGCACTACCCTCAGTTTTTGGTTACTTGTGCTATTTACGGTGGTAGGTTTGTCTTTTGAGCCTTGCCTAAAAAAGGCACTATGGGGGTGGCAAAAGCCTTTGCCAGTATTCGAAAGCCATAGGGTGACAGATGCAAGCCATCTCTAGTGAAGCAGCGTGGCTTGTCGAGCATGTCATCCCAGGCGGACAGACACTGGATCCCCTTTGAATGACAACTGAAACTTAGCCAATTGTTGAAATTGAGAATTTTTTCTTTATACTGTGGTATCATTCTTGGTGAGGACAGGATGCTACTCAGGGTCAGGGTCATACTGGCCTGGGCTATGTGGTCAGAGAGCTCTTCCATGTCTCTTTTCATGTAGTCCAGAGAGGTACAGCTCAGGTCATTCACACCAACACAGACAATGACAAAGTCATATTTGTACTTGTTCTGTAGTGACCTGAGTGCTTGTGTTATGTGGCAGATCCTGGCGCCCAACAGGCAGCTAACAGTAACCTTCTCCTTATTCAGCCTAGTGAGTGGGACATCAGTGTGCCTGACTATAGAGTCACCTATTACTAGTATGTTGGATATGTTATTTTGCCTTAAGGGTTGTGAATGCATGGTACACTGGTTTTGTGAAGTGTGTGTTTCATGGTTTGTGTTGGGGGGTGGAGGTTGCTTGGATGTTTGCTTTGGAGGTCTCTGTTGGTTTTCTTCTATCCAAGTAAGGTATGGATAAACACAGAAATTTGTAACACAGCCTTGAATTCAGCACTAACCTGAAAACTGGACTATACTAGCTTAGAAAGGTGGGAAACAAGTATATATATATATATATATATATATATATACACATATATATATATATATATATATATATATATATATAGAGAGAGAGAGATATATATAGATATATATATATAGAGATATATATATATATATATAGATATATATATATATATATATATATATATTTATAGAAAATAAAGCAGGTACACTCAAAAACACTTTAAATGCACAGAAAAGGATACTTATTGTTATATATCGCAGATCAGAGTTGTAGTCAATGCCACTAGTAATAAAGTAGGAAGAAACACAAATACAGTAAAAGCAGATGAATAACATGCATTTATATATATATATATATATATATATATATATATATATATATATATGTATATTTATATATATATAAAACAATAGAAAATAAATAAACAAACTGATTTAAACAAGTTACCCAATTAACCAGAAAAAAAGCTCAAAACTGAGCCCTGTACCAGCAGTCTTCAGTCAGACAAGTTCTAACTGCATACCTTTGTTTACTAGGGTGCAGGGGAACCTTCTCCAAAAAAGATGGCCTGGATCAGTGCTCAAGTTATACAAACAAAGCTAGATTCAGCAGGCCTGAATCTGGTCTATGCTACAGCAACAAGCCTCACCAATTTCAAAAAGAAACAGTTCAAATAAGCAGGCACAATAAGCCTGTGACCAGATATTCCCAGCTCAGAAGGGTAGAATCCAGCATCTCCTCCCACAAGAGTGCAGACCACAAACCTTCTTAATGTAGAATAACTGGCCTGAAGCCCAAGTGCTTAACCCAGAACTAATACACTTTTAGAATAGCAGACACTGGGCCTTCAATCAGCAATTCCCAGCTTAGAATGATGTAAGCTACCTGTCCTGCCACAACAGTGCAGACCACAAACCTTCTTAATGTAAAACAGCCTGTATGAAGCCCAAGTGCTTAAACCAAAAGAGTTAGAATAACAGTTACAATTTAATCAGGCTACTACCAAGCAGTAATAAATGCAGCAGAATATTTTTTTTTTGGGCCTTCTCAAATCAACTCTCTGTATTAAGTAGCGTGAAGACTAGACTCAGAATTTGATCTCACAGTACTTGGCTAAGTGAGCAAATGAGATGGACACAGGAGGAATGTTCTAATACAGACTTACAGGAGGGGCGGGCAATTCCAGAGCCACCAACACTAATACCAACAAAAGAACAGGGAGGGAGAGTGGGAAACTAACTGCAGAGAGACACAGAGCACACTGTTCAGAAACACACAATTAGGAAACAGAAACAAAGAAAATACAGTACTTTAAAAACTGCATGTTTGTACTTAACAAAATATTAAATGCACTACTGCAAGTTTCACTTAGCTTCAGCTTCTAATTCAGATGTTTGCAGCCATATCAGTACTTGCAGTTAAAATCTGGGAAAGTTGATTACCTGGCTCAGTTGTTACATTATTCCCTATTTGTGACAATGAACTTGGAAAACTGTATGTAGAAAGTTGTGATAAATGCGAAGATTGTGAAGCTTGCTGAAAAACTGGTAATTGTTCCAATTTATCCATCCTTTGATTTAATTGCTGGATTAAAATAGTCAATTCACCCAAGGAAGTTTACAAGGATGTCTGCACAACTGGAGAAGGAGATTCCATGCTGGCACTGCAAAAACTAAAAAAACTCATAAACCGAAATAACACAGGCAAACAAAGTGCGAGCACGTAGCTATCCCTCGCAATAAATTCCAATTGAAAATCGGTAAAACGGCTTAAATCAAAAGCAACTGCTGAAAATAAATATGAATAATCCTTTTATTTACACCACAGAGGATTTCGTCCTGCTAAAAACCTTGACTTCTTCAGATAAAAGATTTTGCAAAACAAAACCATTTTAAAAAGCATTAAACCAATAGAATTTCATAAAGAGACACACCTGCGCATTATAACCAATAAGGTTAATGTTATAATAGAGGCAAAACACGCCCCCTCCTATGCAGATCTCTGAGTGTTTAACATTAAATCAATAAGATCACATACTAAAGTGTGATAACCAATGGCCTTCATGTTATAACTCAATCACAGTGGTTAACAACAGACACACCCCCTCCTATACATGTCCATAACTTAGCATCATTTCTTTATACTGTTCATGATGTTTTGTTAACAGTAAAATTGCCTTCATGTTAAAACATTAAAAAATATTTATTAAACTTTTATTTAAGCAGCCCTTAGATCATACCTAATTGGAACATAACTGAATGACACGGACTAGAGACATATACACCCCCTCCTATACACTTCTAGGAGTGATTAACACTAAACCAATAGAATTGTGTACTAAAACATGATTACCAATAGCCTTCATAGCAGGGGGCATGTTTGTCCCTAGTTCGTGTCATTCAGTTATGCGATTGAGTTATAACTTAAAGGCTACTGGCAATCGTGTTCCAGTACACAATTCTATTGGTTTAATGTTAATCACTAATAGAAGTGTATATGAGGTGGTGTGTTTGTCTCTAGTTTGTGTCATTCAGGTATGTGATTAAGTTATAACATGAAGGCTATTGGAAATTGCGTTTTAGTATGTGATTCTATTGGTTTAATGTTAATCACTCCTAGAAGTGTATAGGAGGGGGTGTATGTGTCTCTAGTCCATGTCATTCAGTTATGTTCCAGTTTAGGTATGATCTAAGGGCTGCTTAAATAAAAGTTTAATAAATATTTTTTAATGTTTTAACACAAAGGCAATTTTACTGTTAATAAAACATCATGAACAGTGTAAAGAAATGATGGTAAGTTACAGACACGTATATCTTTTGTTAACAACTGTGATTCAGTTATAACATGAAGGCCATTGGTTATCACATTTTAGTGTACAATCTTATTAGTTTAATGTTAAACACTCATAGATGTGCATAGGAGGGGGCGTGTTTTGCCTCTAGCCCGTGTCATTCAATTATAACATTAACCTTATTGGTTATAATGCGAAAATGTGTCTCATTATGAAATTCTATTGGTTTAATGCTTTTTAAACTGGTTTTGATTTACAAAATGTTTTATCTGAAGAAGATCCAGTTTTTAGCAGGACAAAATCATCTGTGGTGTAAATAAAAGGATTATTTATATTTATTTTTAGCAGTTGCTTTTGATTTAAGCCATTTTACCGATTTTCAACCAGAATATATTGAGAGGGATTGCTACGTGCTCGCACTTTGTTTGACAGAGAGTAAGTAACACATTCTGTGCTTGTGCGCAGAATTTAAACTAGCCGTTCCACTGACAGTAAGTGTGTTTGTGTTTGCTTGTGTGTGTGTGTGTGTGTGTGTGTGTGTGTGTGTGTGTGTGTGTGTGTGTGTGTGTGTGTGTGTGTGTTACGTGAGATTTAAACTAGCCGTTCTGTTCGTATGAGAGATAAAGTGCGTGTATGTTTTGTTGTGTGAGGGAGTAGATGAATGAGGAATTTAAACTAGCCATTTGTTGCTGTGTGAAAGCGAAGGTGTGTGTGTGTGTATGTGTGTGTGTGTGTGTGTGTGTGTGTGTGTGTGTGTGTGTATGTGTGTGTGTTACGTGAGATTTAAACTAGCCGTTCTGTTCGTATGAGAGATAACGTGCGTGCATGTGTTGTGTGAGGGAGTAGATGAATGAGGAATTTGTTGCTGTGTGAAAGCGAAGGTGTGTGTGTGTGTGTGTGTGTGTGTGTGTGTGTGTGTGTGTGTGTGTGTGTGTGTGTGTGTGTGTGTATGTTTTAACATACCTCTCAACTGTCCAGATTTAGCCATATACTTTTTGGTCTGTTTCTCATAAAATTTGTTGATTTCTGGCAAATCATGGAGGACTGAAGTCACTAAATAATGAGATATATATGAGTTTCAGTCTTTATATCCTTCAGAAAATGCATGTGAACACAAATCCTGTTATTCTAACAACTTTCTGAGTTAAAAAGAGCAATATTTAAAATATATCCTTATTTTTGGGCCATAGTATCCGCATTATTTTAGACATTGTCTAGATTTCTTGCAGTAAGAGGTCAAGAGGTATGCATACCTCTCAGTTGTAAAGATTTTTGCAGAATGTCCAGATTTATGCCTCATATTTTTGGCCTATTCCTTATAAAATCTGTGGTTTTCTGGCAAATCACTGAGGATTCAATAAAAAGTTTACAAACCAAGAAAAAAAGTGTTACTTTCACAGGTTCCACCTCATGGTTCCAGCAGGAAACAATCTCAAAGAACACCCAAAAGCTATTGAAACATTTGGTTTTAGCACTTACATTTTAATAAATGCAAAACTTCTTCAGATAAAACAGTCAAAGTCCAAACACATGTGAAATGGAGCTTATATAACATCCTTGGTCACATGAGAACCAAGCCCTCTTTCATTCATGAAATTTAAAGCTATACATCTCTATTAAAAGTCTTTACTCCTTGACTTGAATTGCATAGTGTTCCATGGTTATTAATTGTTACTGAAGGATGTCACCTAAACATAGTTTAACATAACAAGCCATAAACAAATCATGAAAGGCATAAGAAATCCAAAAAGCATAAAAAAATATAAAAACTTGCTCTCAAATTTTGTGGTTTTACACAACAAACAGATTCAAAGAAATATTCCAAAGCATAATCATACAGAGAGCAAAATATAGTAATAAGGAGCTATAAGATGAGAAATAAAGAATTAAAAATAATCAGCATATTATATTTTATCTTTTTAAAGCATTAAGTTTAAGTAAACAACCAATGGTATGATCATTAAATCTAGGCCAGCTATTAGCATGGAGACTGAGTTGCCAAAAGTTCAACGTTTTCTAAGTACAGCTGCCATGGACCCCTAAGTTCACCTTGTGTTATTTTTTCAATGATAACAAATTTGAAAAAGATTACCTCAGGTGTCTGCGGCATGTTTGGCTAAAGCATCTGTTCCCTTGTTAATTCTGATGTCATTTATATATTCGTAGACACAATCTTTTAATTTACATTCAGTTTTACCAGTGCAAAATGCTGGAACCGTGAGTTGGAGCCTCTGCGGTAACCTATTTTTTTTCTTAGTTTGTAAACTTCTTTTTAGACACTGTTTTGTGTTTATGGCTACAGGAGGACTGACCAGTTCTCAGTTGTTATTTCCTGAACCAGACTTACATTCCCCCCCAATCGTCAGCTGGAGACGTTACACTGCTGGTACAGCGACTGTCCCAGAGATTTCAGTGTATTTCCTCATTGGCAACTCCCCTGCAGCTGGAAGGTGAACATGTGGGAGCAGACAAATCACTGTTGGGACAATTTCTACCTGTTTCACAACTTTCAGCTAACAACATTTTGACTTTAAATCATGGAGATCCAATTTTGACTTTTCCACAAGGATTCATACAAACAAAGAGATCCCTTCCCTACAAGACTGGCTTCAAGGTGAAATAAGACTGTTTTGAGTCTCAGCCTTCAAACAATGATGCTATTTTACAGAGACTCAATGAATTTGATTATAAATCATGGAAATTTAAGAAACTGCAGTTGAAAAACACTTTTCTTTCAGAATGTGTCAAGGATAGTTTCCCTAAAGGTCTAAGAATTTATCACTACCCCACAAAAGATTCTCCATTGTATCACAACCTCTTCAAACTCTTTGAATGGAATGTATATGAGTATATGCAGTTACTTATTCACCATAACAAGAACTTAACAGATGAACTTACAGGTGAAATAAATACTTTAGCCAATCTTATTATTCATGATTTAACATTCGAGCAGTATAGATTCAACTATGTACAAATCTTTAAGAGCACTAATGAACAATTAAGTGTTATTAAAAATAGGAAAATAAAAAAACAGAAAGAGATAAGCGTGCATATCTGAACAACACAGATTAACCCCCTCCCCAATTCCCAGACCTGGGAGAATCATTTTGGCTCTACCACTGGAGCCACCTGCGGTCATAATACTTCATCTAACACACGTCCACAAAGAGTGGGATAGGAAACTGACTTCAGTGACAACCACACTCCCAAGGATGCTGAGCCTTTAAACTCTCCACTGCCTCATCAGGAGAGAATCAAGGCAAGACAGAACCATTTCCAACAGAACCAACAGGTGCAGTGGACACCATCCATTAAAAAACAAACACATTTGCACAACTTGAAATACAGGAACAACCACTGGAGGTAAGTACAATTCCTTTTCTTTCCATGCCACCAGCTAATGAATGCAAAATAATATTTAATACCAAAGAGGACTTCAAAGTGTTCAATTACTCTTCTTATGACATTAGTGAGGACTGTGCTGATCATTTTGAATGATGTTTGATGTGTACCATGTGAATGAGCTAATTTGCCAAATTTATTTATGGATTTTAAACAATGTATAAGAAAACTGAACTATAATATATTATTTGACACAACCAATGAGTCCTTGGATCCTCTGAGGATTTCCAGTACTTTCAACCCTCCGGTCTACCCTACTCTTTCCCTTTTTGAAAATATTTACAGAATTGACTTTCGAGGCACCCTTAGTAAAACAAGAAGGTGCAATTATGTGGACAATATGCTTTCTAGTGAAAAGGATTTATTAAAAGAATTGAATAATCATGCTCTGAGACTGATGAAACCAGACAAAGGAGGGAGACTAGTTATCATGGTTAAGACAGATTATAATACCAGGCAATTTTTATATCAAGGTTTCTTTAAACAAATTGAATACCGCATATAAAAAAGTCAGGGACATCTTCAAGGATTTATTTATTGACCAGCAAATTAATGTACATGAATTTAATTTTCCGAATGCACAGTCTCCCAGCATAGCTATGACTTTTGAAGTCCCAAAAATTCATAACTGCATCCAACCCCCCCATGTGACTCATTGTTAATAGCACAGGGTCTATCAGACACCCTTGTGCTAAATTTATGGATGTAAAACTAAAGTATCTAATTACACAAGAAGATCGCATTTGTAAGGATTCATGGGATTTCCAGAGTAAAATTCTTTGGAGTATTATGACAACCTCATCTTTGTAACAATGGATGTAAAGGATCTTTGTGATGTTATTCCCCATTATGTTGGTCTACAATGGTTCACAAAATACTTGCATGATAAAGGTATCTCACAGGACAAGAGGAGGAGGAAGGCATGCCCAAAGGCAGGAAGAGAGGCGGAAGGTTATGAGTGTAGTACTTATGGTAGGAACTTTGAATGTTGGTAGTATGACTGGTATAGGGAGAGAGCTAGCTGATATGATGGAGAGAAGGAAGGTTGATATATTGTGCGTGCAAGAGACCAGATGGAAGGGAAGTAAGGCCAAGTGTATATGAGGTGGGTTCAAATTGTTCTATCATGGTGTGGGTGGCAGAAGAAATGGGGTAGGGGTTATCCTAATGGAACAGTATGCCAAGAGTGTTTTGGAGGTGAAGAGAGTGTTTGATAGAGTGATGTTTATGAAGCTTGAAATTGATGGTGTAATGATAAATGTTGTTAGTGCATATGCTCCACAAGTTGGATGCGCGATGGATGAGAAAGGAAAATTTTGGAGTGAGTTGGATGAAGTGCTGGTGAGTGTACCCAAGGGTGACAGACTAGTGATTGGAGCGGACTTCAATGGGCATATTGGTGAAGTGAACAGAGGGGATGAGGAAGTGATGGGTATGCATGGTGTTAAGGAGAGGAATGCAGAAGGTCAGATGATTGTGGATTTTGCGAAAAGGATGGACATGGCTGTGGTGAATACGTATTTTAAGAAGAGGGAGGAGCACAGGGTGACGTACAACAGTGGAGGAAGATACACACAGGTATGTGTATGTAGGAGGGCCAGTCTGAAGGAGAGTGGAGACTGTAAAGTGATGACGGGGGAAAGTGTAGTTAAGCAGCATAGAATGGTGGTCTGCAGAATGATGTTGGTGATCAAGAAGCGGAGGAGGAGTGTGAAAGCAGTGCCAATGATTAAATGGTGGAAGTTAAAAAAGGGCGACTGTGAGGTGGAGTTCAGGGAAGAGTTAAGACAGGCACTGGGAGGCAATGCAGAGTTACCGAATAGCTGGGTAACTACAGCAGAGCTAGTAAGGGAGACTGCTAGGAAGGTGCTTGGTGTGACATCTGAACAGAGGAAGGAGGACAAGGAGACATGGTGGTGGAATGAGCATGTACAGGAGAGTATACAGAGGAAGAGGCTGGTGAAGAAGAAGTGGGATTGTCAAAGAGATGAAGAGAGTAGACATGAGTATAAGGAGATGAGGCACATGGCAAAGAGAGAGGTGGCGAAGGCTAAGGAAAAGGCATATAGAGAGTTGTATAAGAGATTGGACACTAAAGAGGGAGAAAAGGACCTGTACCGATTGGCTAGACTGAGGGACAGAGCTGGGAAAGATGTGCAGCAGGTAAGGATGATAAAGGACAGTGAGGGAAATGTACTCACAAGTGAGGAGAGTGTGTTGAGTAGATGGAAAGAGTACTTTGAAGGGCTGATGAATGAAGAGAATGAGAGAGAGAGAAGGTTGGATGATGTGGGGATAGTGAATCAGGAAGTGAAGTAGATTAGGAAGAAGGAAGTAAGGACAGCTATGAAGAGGATGAAGAATGGAAAGGCTGTTGGCCCAGATGACATACCAGTGGAAGCATGGAGGTGCTTAGGAGAAATGGTAGTGGAATTTTTAACCAGATTGTTTAATGAAATTTTGGAAAGTCAGAGGATGCCTAAGGAGTGTTTTGGTACCTATCTTTAAGAATAAGGGTGATGTGCAGAGCTGCAGTAACTACAGAGGGATAAAATTGATCAATCACAGCTTGAAGTTATGGGAAAGAGTAGTGAAAGCTAGGTTAAGAAGGGAGGTGATGATTAGTGATCAGCAGTATGGTTTCATGCCAGGAAAGAGCACTATAGATGCAATATTTGCTCTAAGAGTGTTGTTGGAGAAATACAGAGAAGGTCAGAAGGAGTTGCATTGTGTCTTTGTGGACTTAGAGAAAGCATATGACAGGGTGCCTAGAGAGGAGTTGTGGTATTGTATGAGGAAGTCGGGAGTGGCAGAGAAGTATGTAAGAGTGGTACAGGATATGTACAAGGGTAGTGTGACATTGGTGAGGAGTGCAATGGGAGTGACATACGTTTAAGGTGGAGGTGGGATTACATCAAGGATCTGCTCTGAGCCCTTTCTTATTTGCAGTGGTGATGGACAGGTTGACAGATGAGATTAGACAGGAGGTCCCATGGACTATGATGTTTGCAGATGACATTGTGATATGTAGTGAGAGTAGGGAACAGGTTGAGGAGACCCTGGAGAGGTGGAGATATGCTTTAGAGAGGAAAGGAATGAAGGTCAGCAGGGCTAAAACAGAATATATGTATGTAAATGAGGGAGGGTAGAGGAATGGTGAGGATGCAGGGAGTAGAGTTGGTAAAGGTGGATGAGTTTAAGTACTTGGGATCAACAGTTCAGAGTAATGGTGAGTGTGGAAGAGAGGTAAAGAAGAAAGTACAGGCAGGGTGGAATGGATGGAGAAGAGTGTCAGGAGTGATTTGTGACAGACGGGTACCAATAAGAGTGAAATGGAAGGTCTACAAGAGGGTAGTGAGACCAGCTATGTTATATGGGTTGGAGATGGTAGCATTGACAAAAAGGCAGGAGTCAGAGCTGGATGTGGCAGAGTTAAAGATGTTAAGATTTGCACTGGGTGTGACTAGGATGGACAGGATTAGGAATCAGTATATTAGAGGGTCAGCTCAGGTTGGACAGTTTGGAGACAAAGCAAGAGAGGTGACATTGCGTTGGTTTGGACATGTGCTGAGGAGGGATGCTGGGTATATTGGGAAAAAGGATGCTAAGGATGGAGCTGCCAGGTAAGAGGAAAAGAGGAAGGCATAAGATAAGGTTTATGGATGTGGTGAGAGAGGACATGCAGGCAGTTGGTGTGAAAGAGCATGATGCAGAGGACAGGAAGAAATGGAAGCAGATGATCCGCTGTGGCGACCCCTAATGGGAACAGCTGAAAGAAGATGATGATGATGATGATGAGTAAACAGACCCACCTACTGTTGTATAAAATCAGTTTCTCAGTTACTTGTAGTCATAGTGTTATGTTTTTGTAATGCTTTGAGTCTACTGGGCTAGATTGTTTATGCTGTTAACTGTTTAACTATGCTCAGATTGCATGTAGGACCTCTACTGACTTAATTGTTACCATCTAACATGGATTATAGGGACACAGTGTAAAAGGCAGAGCTGAAATTTAACTGTTTATAGACTCATCGCTGATCATGTTTAGCCACAGTATTATGCTGCTAAATGGTAACTGCATAGCTTATTAATGTCTAAGTTATTTATTTGCTCTGTTGTCTGTACCTGCACACTGGTGTCCCTCCAGCATGTCCTGTTTATTGTGGTAATAAGGTTTAAGTCCCTGGAGAATGTGGCATGGAAGGATTGGGATTTCTTTAGGTGTAGCATATCTAGCAGCTCTGGGTCAGACATAGCTTTGTAGGTCAAGCACAGATTGCCTCTCAGTAGGCAATAAGAGACAGAGTATAGCTGGAGTTTTTTGAGTCTGTCCATATAGGGCATGTGTCTAAGGCCTAAGATCCTCTTAGTGAGGTATTTTTGTGGCCTTTCCAGTTGCTGTAGGTGTCTAGTGAGATACATACCAAATGGGGCATTATGACCTCTTTCTTCCTGGATGAGAAACCTTTTGTAATGAGATCTGCCACATAGAAGGACTTTGTGGATGTGGTTATCAAATGAGAGGTTGCTGCCAACCTGTGTCCCCAGATCTCTTAACCCACCTATGGTGTTTAGTGAACTACTACCTATGTGGTAGTTCATGGACACTGATTTTTTCCCAAAGGGAATGACAATGCACTTTTTGGCATTGAGCGTAAGGCCATGGTTCTGGCACCAGTCACTGGTGTCAGTGAGGCCTTTTTGTAGAATGTCTACATCAGCTGGTGAATCAGTAAGGGCTCACAGTTTGCAATCATCTGTGAACTTGGTCAGCCAGAGTCCCTTTGTCTTGGCTTGAACTTCAAAGAAGTAGATGCCAAACAGGGGAGGACCTAGGACTGATCCCTGTGGGACACCACTTGTAACTGGTTGGTAGTCAAATTTGGAGTCCACTACTTCAACAATGTGGGTACTATCAGTGAGCCAGTTGGCAACCCATCTTATGACATAGGGGTTTATGCCTAGTTTGGTGAGTCTATCTATGATTCCTGAGTGAGGGATGGTGTCGAAGGCCTTGGCAAGATCAAGGAAGGCTGTGTGAACTACTTTGCCCTCATCCACAGCTCTGGTGACAAACTCGAAGTCTATCAGGTTGAGCAGGCATGATCTATCTTTCACAAAACCAATCTGCGTGGGGTTCAGAGTTTGGAGATTCCCTAAGTCCTTATTTATAAGGTCCATGATGATGTGCTCCATAGCCTTACATATCAGACTCATCAGGCCCCCTTTGTGGAGTGGGATGACCATAGCAGTGCGCCATTCGGTAGGAACAAAGCCTGAAATGAGGTTGTGATTGAACAGGGTACTCAGGTGTGGTGCCAGTTCACTTTATAATTCATGTAGAACACAGCCAGGAATATTATCAGTTCCCATGGAAGCTGTATTTTTGGCTTTGGACAGTGCAGTTTTTGCCTGTATAGCCATGATAATAGGGACTTGGCATTCCTCAGGTATTGTGATAGGCCCTTTAGGGTGTGAAAGGGGGTTAAAATTCTCACTGAACCTGTTGGCCAATATATTGGCAATATCAGTTGGTTCTGTATATGTATTGCCATTGTGCTGTAACTCAGAGCAGATCTGAGTATTACCATGTAGATTCTTGACATAACTATAGAATGCCTTGTGGTTGTCTTTAGAATCTGCAGCAGTTTTGTTTTTGCAGCTAGCTTTAGAGCATTTGATGATGGATCTCAGTTTTTTGCTGAGGCTAACAAGGGAGTTTTTCCAATCTTGGGACTTCACCCTTTTCTGCAATAGTTTTTTCCTTCTGTTGTAGAGTTTGTTTATGGTGGGGAACCACCAGATTGGCTTCGTTTTTTGGAGGAGAGCGTCTTGGTTCTGTTTGATATGGCCCATTCCATGCATTTGTGTATGTGCTTATACAGTGCATTGGTGTATTATTCAGCAGTCATGCACCTATTTTCCATTTGCATGGGTGTTGTGAAGTTAGCCACCTCTGTTTTTAGAAGCCCGAAATTGGCTTTGGAGAAGTTTTTTACGGTGGTTTCCTTTTGGGGGGGGTGAGGGTGAGATGTGGATATCCATGGTGTTTAGCTTGTGTTCAGATCTGACCAGGGAGGAGTTGATTACTGGTACATATTAAAAACACTCCTACTAGACAATGCTGTAGATTATTTTAATACTACATTCCTGGACACACTAAATAGCTGGGCACCACTCTGCATGAAATGGGTCAAAAGTAACTATGCTCCTTGGCTAACCAAGTTCACTAAACATCGGACATACCTTAGAGATACAAACTGGAGACATTACCAATCTAACAAAAGCCAGGGTACCCTGGCACACATTAAACAGCTCTGTAATCAGGTAAAGAAGCTGGTACATAATGACAAAAAATCTCACTACACAAAACTGCAGTCTAACTATAAACAAAACCGCAAAAGATTCAGGAACTCCATCTCCTCTCTCCTTAACCCTGGCACAAAAAACAATCCTTGTCCTTACCCTGTGTTGTATTTAACATTTTACCTTAAATGAAGACAAGACACTTCTTCCTCTCTTTCAGTGGCATTTATTACACACATGTGGGAGCCTCATGGAAAGTACCAGGGAGACTCCCCAAACAAAGGAATGCATAAGCTTATATGCTGGTGATACTGCTGACAGTACAAAAATATAAACTAGACCAATTAAATTAGTACAAAAGATAACTAACCAATCAGTGGTTTACCCATAGGCTTAAAGCAGTTCACATTACTACATCACTTGGCAGAGAAAGAAAATCGGATACACTTCCATATAAGGCACATTTCCTGCTTTCAAGCAGGCTCCTATTTTTCAGTACTTTTCCAGTATTCTAAGGCCAGCTTCGAGAGAAAAATTGCACAGGACACCAAAGACAATCATAAGGCTTTTTTCAGTTATGTTAGGAACCTGGGATGCAACTCCCAGACTTGTTCTGAGTTGATTCTAAACGACAAAAAATACACTGAACCCACAGACATTGCCAATATCCTGGCAGACAGGTTCAGTGCAAACATCTCCACCCCCTCCCTCCCAAAAGAGCAAGTATCTATTCTGGCAGAGGTCTGCCTCCCAAACATCTCTGATGCTCAGGTGAAGGCTGCCCTCTCCAAAGCAAAAAACACTGCTTCCATGGGACCAGATGGCATCCCAGGTTGCGTCCTACATGAACTCCAAGAGGAACTAATCCCTCAAATAAAACAGCTATACAATGTCAGCCTCACTACAGGATATCTGCCCACAGAATGGCGTACAGCAACAGTTGTCCCACTCCACAAAGGTGGAGCCTCTACGGTCCCTGGAAACTATCACCCCATAAGCCTGACTAGCTTAGTCTGCAAGGCTATGGAGAGGATCATCATGGAGCTCATAAACAAAGACATTGGGGACCTACAGACACTAGATCCTACCCAGTTCGGCTTTGTCAAGGGCAGATCCTGCCTTTTGAACCTGGTTGACTTCTTTGAAACAGTCACCAAAGCCATAGATGAAGGGAAGGTAGTCCACACAGCCTATCTGGACCTTGCAAAGGCATTTGACACAATACCCCACTCGGGCATCATAGATAAGCTATCCAGCTTAAATATAAACCCTATGTCACAAGATGGGTCGCAAACTGGCTCAAAGACAGAACCCACAGAGTGAGAGTTGCTGGAGCCATGTCAGACTCGAAACCGGTCACAAGTGGCATCCCACAGGGTTCTGTCCTGGGACCACTCTTGTTCGGTATATACTTTTCTGAGGTACAGGCAAATGTGGGAGGACTATGGCTCACTAAGTTCGCAGACGACTGCAAACTGGGCGCCATAATCGACTCTCCAGCTGACACAAACATCCTTCAAAAAGGTCTCAACGAGACAGATAACTGGTGCCAGCACCATGGTTTAAAGCTAAATGCCAAAAAATGTATAGTCGTACCCTTTGGCAAAAACAATGTGCCCACAAATTACCACATAGGCGGAAACCCATTAAGTACAGAGAAAGTTATTAGGGACCTGGGGACCCAAGTTGATAGCAATCTCTCCTTTGAAAACCACATTGCCAAAGTGGTTAGAAAGACCTTCTACATAGCCCACCTCATCACGAAGGGTTTCACATCTAGATCAAGACAGGTAATCGTGCCCCTTTATTCATCCCTCATCAGCCCCATCATAGAATACAATGCCCCTTTTGGGATGTACCTTACCCGACACCTGCAGCAATTAAAAAGACCGCAAAAGTATCTCACCAAGAGGATCAAGGGTCTCAAACAAATGCCATATGCTGCTCGGTTAAAAAAACTCCAGCTCTACTCAGTTGCATACCGCCTACTTCGAGGCGATCTATGCCTGACATACAAAGCTATGTCAAATCCAGAATTAATGGACATGCTCCACCTCAGTAAATCTAAATCCCTTAGAGCCACACGCTCGAGGGACTTGAACCTCAGCACAGAAATAAATAGAACTTGCTGGAGGGACAGGTTCATAACCCAGTGGCTCCCTTCACTCTGGAACAGAATTCCAGTTCATGTGAGGCAGAGCACCTCACTGAATCTCTTCAAGAAGAATCTCGATAGGTTGATGGGGGAATCGTAGGTTTGTCCCAGGGATTACTCTCGTGTCACTATTAGACAGAGGTACAGTAAACTAAACCTTAAAAAGGGCACAGTATACTCAAATTAAGGGGTGGCATAAGCCATACAGAATCAGGCTAGGCTTATAATTACCCCAGGGCAGATAGCCTAGTATGAACCTATGAACCTATGAACCTATTCACAGTTTACTCAAAGTTCACAGTACAAAGTTCATCTCAATGCATACAGATTATCACATACTCAATTTCCTTAAGCACATACTTTGGCCATTCATATTCTACAATCCCCCATTTGATGCTGTGTAAGCATCACCATTTAGTCGATCATACATTTGCCCTAAGTCTAACATAACCATGTGGCCAGTTTCTTCAACATTGTCACACATTTTTATTTCATCATTCATATTAATAACTGCAGGCATATAAAACTTTGGCACCTTTTTGGTAGTCTTAAAAGACATTAATTTCAAAATCAATGCTTTGATTAAAAACACATCAAGAAAATCAATAAGAGCTAATACTGCAATCAATAAAATTAACTTCAATAGTCCACCTCCCCAACCTGAGAACAGGTTGGTTAGCCATGCCCACCTTGGCCTTAGAGAGTTTGCAGACTCTCTGGATGAGTTCGAGATGACTTTCAGTTTCATGCTGATTATCAGGAATAAACATACAACACTCCTCCTGGATTAAAGCTCAAGTTCTGCCTTTTGCCGCTAGGGTGAAATCGAGAGCCATACAGTTTTGGAGGACTACAGCTCTCATAGCAGTCAGTTCATCAGTCACTAGTTCTAAAGCAGAAAATGTGACATTACGTAATACTTCAAGCAATTTAGACAGTTTTCTCAGTTCCCAGATTGATTTTACTGCTCCGTATGCTGGAATTATACCAGACCACAATATGATATCATCACCCAACTCCATATGAAATAGTCCTTTGGTGCCAGCATGAGCTAAGTCATGATGATAAATCCATGAAGCGCCAATTTGGCCTACCAGATTGGCAGGCTTTTTAACCTCTCGAATGTTCCGAATTTTTCCTTGAGGTCAAGCAGCTGTATGTCGGATGGCTGGGACTAAATAACCTAAGAAACAGCTACCAGACCAGTTTTCCAGTAGCCATTTATAGGCCTTTCTTCCGTATATAAAATAACAGTCCTGCACCAGGGTAGTAATGTTTGAAGAATGGTCACTGCCCATAGTTATGCCATGGAATATGGCAAGAAATACAATATTGTGAGAACCAAGTAATGAGGCATTTCTCAATGTCGGCTGAATGGCATTAAATGAAACTCGACAGCCCGAGGCTATGTGTTTTCCTTTTGTATAATTGCACTGGTATTCTATTGTCGTGTTGCAGATACTTTGTCCCATTTTTCGAATCCAATGATGTTGACTTGAGTAATTTCGTCGGAAACACAGAGTGCCATTGCGACGGAGAGAAAGTTGTAATGCAATAGATTTACTGGATGTAATGTTAGCAGTGTTATTGAGTAAGCTAGTCCATGTATCAATGATACTTACTGGAGCCGCAGCCAATGACAATCCCCCATGTATGGAGGGAATGGCAGTGGAGAGGTATTGCACTTGTGTAACCATTCATGCAATCCAAGACTAGGCCAGTTTAAACATACTTCCTTTAGCTTATCTCGTACTTGTGGGCGTAACCCATCTACAAAAACAACCGACAATCCGCTCTGTGCTGGCCCTTTGGTGGGTTCTGGGTAACCAGAATAAGCCTCAAAGGCTTCAGTGAGACAATTTAAATACTTGTCCACAGGTTCGTCTTCTTTTTGAAGAACTGACTTGATTTTGGACCAGTTGGGTGTGGGTGGAACTATTACTGTAATAGCATTTACTATACGCTGTCTGACCGCTTCAAACCCATTATTTCCTTGTGCATCATGTTTTGGAATCAGAGTAAGGACATTAGCATGGTCCCAAATCCTTTTCATCAGGTCAGCCAGTATGGCATACTGAAGAATTGCCATGACTTCTTCTATTGTATGATTTTGTAAACAAATATGTCCCGCCAGCACACACTGGAACTTAGCTGGATTAGTACGAATAGGCAGTAACAATTTGGTAATGGCTTGAAAATCAACCACCGACCATGCCCTAGATACTACAATGGTCGGTGGTTCCTGTGCACTTCTAGCATGGGCTAGGTTAGGTACCTCCCTCAAAGGTAACAATCTGTTGTCGTCTGACGACCCCAATCCTGAATCTGGATTAAATTTATCTGGCCCAAAATACCCATCCCACTGTCAATTATCACAGGGAACTGGCCAAAATGCCTTTGTCAGTGTAAATGTCACTTCCCTTTACCTTTAGAATAGGGTTTAGCTCTAAAATACATTACAGCTTTTGCTTCTTTATGAGTCTTACTAGGAGATTTTGGTCCCTTTTGTCTATCACTCATTTTTGGATCAGATTTACTAGAGTGACTGTCCGCAGCTTGTTCTCTTTCTCTAGGGGTGGAATCTTTAGTGGTGGAATCTGGCTGCTATGCTTCCGCTCCTTGTTGAGCGAGGGGGGGGCTGATACTATGGGGGTGCAATCAGTGGTGCAGTCGGTGGTGGGTGGAGCCAGGCATTATCTTCGTCTGACAATTTAGTTATCTGCAATTTAGCTAATTCCTTTACAGGATAAAGGTCCTTAAAGGGTGGGTCCTTCAAGCATTTACCGTTTACTATATCTAAATTACTAGCAGTTTGTTGCAATTCCCTCAATTGCTCTTTTAATTTCTGCTGATTATCTTTTAAACTACCAATAACCGAATCCTTTTTTCTTTTTTTTTTTTTTGCCTCTGTCAGCCAATCATTAAATGCTGCCCAGCACAACCCTGGTATTCTTCTCCCTTTTTTCTTTAACTTTCCTTGGAGATTAAGCAAAATATTTTTATTAAAACTACCATTTTCTGGAAAGGCGAGTTTATCATCACCCTCAGTGAGGGTGACCCACTGACTTATAAACATGCAGCTGTCCCGGGACACACAAAAATACATATAACCAGCTGGTGTACCTATTTCTGACTTTTTATGGTTCCCACACACGCTCCCATTTTCATACAATAAGCTATACTGTATTTTACAGATGTAGCTGTGATGTTTTGTAAATGTTGTTTTTTCCACTCTTGTATCTCCTTTTACTCTTATATTGCCAGTTTTTCATTTTAACCCACTCTCATACTGTGCATTCAATAGCAGAAAAAAAATGCATGCCACTTACCTCAAAACAACTGAATGAGAGGAATTATTACATTTCTATAAAATTATCAATACCAAATTTTTAAAGCAGGCAAGTACAGAAAATGAAACAATCACTGCCAGAACAGAAAATTCTGTCATGGGCCCTTTTTACTAGCAGTATTTCGTTCAATCCCCAACTGCCGCAGCTGTTGTCAATTCAGATCCGAGTCACGGCACCGGTTGTTGTATTTAACATTTTACCTTAAATGAAGACAAGACACTTCTTCCTCTCTTTCAGTGGTATTTATTACACACATGTGGGATCCTCATGGAAAGTACCAGGGAGACTCCCTGAACAAATGAATGCATAAGCTTATATGCTGGTGATACTGCTGACCGTACAAAAATATAAACTAGACCAATTAAATTAGTACAAAAGGCAATTAACCAATCAGTGGTTTACCCGTAGGATTAAAGCAGTTCACATTACTACATTTCTAGGCAGAGAAAGAAAATCGGATACACTTCCGTATAAGTCACATTTCCTGCTTTCAAGCAGGCTCCTATTTTTCAGTACTTTTCCACTATTCACAATTTACTCAAAGTTCGCAGTACAAAGTTCATCTCAATGCATACAGATTGTCACATACTCAATTTCCTTAAGCACATACTTTGGCCATTCATATTCTACACCTGACAAACATTCTCATGAAATCTCCTCCCTCTTTAACTCATTCTTTATAAAGTCAATAGCCAACATTACTGCCAGCTTCCCTCCTAACATGGACAGCTTAAGTGACACTACTTTACCAAAAACCTCCCCAACCTTTCCCACCTCTACAAACACCACCTCTATCCCCAAATCTACCCTCCACTCCACCCCAACTTCACTATCCATCCCATTTCTACCACAACTATTAAAAAAAAATACTCCTTAAGCTCAAACCATGCTCTAACTTTCCTGACAATTTACTCCCAGCATTCTGAAAGACTGCAGCTGAAGTCACTGCATTCCCTATAAGTATCCTAATTAACAGATCCATCCAAGAATCCTATGTGCTGAAATTATAGAAAAAAAACCTTCATTCTCCCTCTTCACAAAGGTGGAAAAAATGATGATATCACCAACGTTTGACCTATTGCTATCCTGTCCCCTATTGCCAAGATCTTGGAAAAGTGCATTCACCTTGAACTAATGCCCTATCTACTTCAAAAATATTTCCTGTCCTCCATACAACATGGTTTCAGACCTGTCCACAGCATCACCACTGCCTTTATTTATTTCCTGGATACCATTAACAGAACTTGTGATAATGGGAAAATAGTATCTACCATATTCTTAGATCTGCATTTGGCACAGTTTCCCACCCTTTGCTACTATTACAACTCTCCAACTTTGGACTTTCCCCCACTACCCTGAACTGGTTCTCAAGCTATCTAATAGACAGGCAATAGGCCATCAAATGACAAAGCTCTATCTCTTCCTATCTTCACACCCATACTGGAGTTCCTCAAGGCTCTCTATTCAGTCCCCTCCTATTCAATATTTTCATTAACAATTTCCACACATCTAAAACCAATGGGGCTCTTATCCAGTATTCAGACAACTCTACCATCATTTGTGCAGCTGACTATTTCTGAACTCCAGCTCAAAACCCTAACAGCTTTCTCCACCACTGAATCCTGGATGCTAAAACCCAACCTAGCCCTTAACCCTAATAAATTCAAGAGCATGCTTTTAAGCCCCAAAAATCAACCTATTGGACAAAGCCATGTCTAATACCCACTCCCACAATACAGCACTAGTAGAAATTGTCAACCACACAAAACTTCTGGGAGTAACCATAAATGAACGACTAAAATGTGATATTCACTTGGAACAAAACATAAAAAAAAAACTTGTGAATACTCTACAGGCGCAAACAGTTTCTTAACCCCTTCTCCAAGCCAACACTTGCCTCTACTTGCCTCCTTCCTTCCCTAGTGCAAGGCACCCCTCTACTTACCAACCTCCAAACTTCTCTAAAAGCCAAGCTCAAGACTTGTTATAATAATAATAATGCAAAATTTACATAAAATTCTAAAACTTCTCCCATCGCTGTACTGCTCTTTTCTCCCTAAAATGGCTTAAACTTCCAAACTACCTCAACTATCTGTAACTTACTACTGCTCATAAACTTACCTTTAAACCTTCTGATTTCCCTGCCCTTAGTTCTATCTTTACCTTTTACCTCCCAAATAGGTCCCTTTAATCTGAAAAGCAGCAACTTCTTAAGGTTCACAAACCTAACCTGCAACCTGTCCAGCTTCTCTTCTCTTACCATTTAGCCAAGAACTGGAATGCTTTTCCTTTAGCTATCAGAACAATCCAAAATCCTGTCCACTTCAAATTTTTTTCTGCACACTTACCTATCCTCCACCTTGAACTGTCTCTGCACTCAGTCCCCTTGAATACCTATCTGTAATAACATACTCTCCTTTCTATGCAGAGTTTTATATATAAATCCTCTATGCAACACTGTCCAGCCACTGAACTGCTAAATGAGCTTTCAGCTTTGTAATCTAATATTGTTAGATAATGCTATACTACTAATCTATATAACTTTATTTGTACTGAATTTGACTTAAACTTTGTTATCCAAGAGTGTTAAATAATGCTATACTACCAATGTGCATAATTTTATTCTATTTTTTTATTGTTTCTGTGATGCCCGTGCACTGGCCCAGCAGTCAAAGAGCCTCAATCCTCACCACTATCACCATTGAGGGGTGCCCACATTGGGAAGGATAACAAAAACATACAGTAAAGTACAATTTCCCTTAAGAGCACACAGAGATCACAGTCAGTCTAGGGGTGGTTTCTCCCTTTCTCTCCAGATCCCCAATAAGACTCCCCATTGGCACAGCTATAGGGTCCAGATCTCAGCCTAGTGGTCAAGCTAAAACCTCCAGCACCCTCTTTGACCAACCAGTGCATCATGTCCCTACCCAAGTAGCTGACACACACACATAGACACACACACACACACACACACACACACACACACACACACACACACACACACACACACACTTTGAGATATGAGTTATATACAAAAACGCCGACTCTCCTGGAGAAGGCTGGCACAGGTTCAGCAGCTATGCCCCTTCTGCCCAGACTATACAGCTGTACCACTTCCCACCAACCACTGTTATCAGCTACTAATAAGGCCCTTATCAAAGGGTGTCCAATTATTACTGTGCAATATTATTATCCAATTGGTAAGTGTGACGAACAGCAAGGCTTATTTGGAGTGGCTTGGACAGTATCACTATATACATGCAATGTACTCTAGAGCTTAAATTATCTCTACATAAAACAGTCACAGTTGAAAGGTTTAAAAATATTTAATAATAAATAATAAGAACACAAGACAATACTTCTTACTACACAGTGCAAGTCAAGAGTTCAGAGATCACAGAGAAATGCTTAAAATAATACAGTAGAAAAGTTCTGACATCAATACAGAAAACAGCCATACTAGACTTACTATGTCCTATCTATTTCTAAGAGCAAACACAGTTCTAAAATAAACTTACATATAGAGCAAGGCAGTGCTGGTGATGTTGTCAGTTCTGAAAATAAATGCAAAATGGTCTGATTCTTTCTCTCTCTATCTCTCTGTCTTTAAATTGATAACACAGTACCACTGACTCATTTCAGATTACATCATTATTTTCTGTTTCCCAGGCTAACAGAAACTCAGAGTTTAACAGCCCTTTTGATTTTGCAGCTATTCAGGAAGCCAGAGTAATAAAAGACATTATACATGTAAATACTAGCCATTAACTCTGGTCTCAAAACAATAGGAAGAATTCCTTCATTCAGTCATCTTGGCTCTGAGTTTTGAGATCAAACAATTATACAATGCTTGACTTATCAACTTTCCTCCAGCAGAGTGCAATGTGGTTGTATTTTTGAAGTTCAACATTTAATACCATTTTCTTCCATTTAAGAGAACAAACCTGTGGCTTATATTAATATTTATAAATGACAGAATTATCTACAAAATTCTATCTGGCTAGGCTGGTAGCCTTCACATATCTTAACAAATCTTCCCCCCCTGGAGAACTCAAGCTAGTTTTTCAAGTGATCCTTGAGAAACACTGCTTGAGATGGTTAGGTCTATCTGAGTATACCTTACCCGTTCCCTGTCTTGAGAGAGCATCTGCATTGCATTGCTACTCCCACTGAGGTACTGCACTGACATATCATATGCTTGCAACCCTAGGCTGCATCTTAGCAACTAGGCATTTTGCTCGCTGGCTCTGTTTAACCATGGCAGGGGATTTGTTTTGTCACTACAGTGAATTTTCTTCCATACAGATAAGGCTAAAGTTTCTGCAGTGCCAACACTATGGCTAGACATTCCTTTTCTACAGCTGCATAGCATTCCTCCCTGAGTTGGAGCCTATGACTGAGATAAACCACTGGGTGCTCTTCTCCTTTTGAAGAAATCTGGCTAAATACAGCCCCCACCCCATGGTTCAAAGCATCCACCTGCACAACAAATTCTTTGCTGTAATCTGGACTGGCAAACACAGGGGGTCCTCCCAAAGCGTCTTTAATCTTCTGGAATGCCTGCTCAGATGCTGGGGTCCACATTACTTTATCTGGCCTGTTTTGCCTTGTCAGGTCTATGAGGGGAGCAGCTATGGTACTATAATTGGGGACAAACTTTCTGTAGTACTCTGCTGTTCCTAAGAATGCCCTCACCTGCTTTTGGTAACAGGTGCAGGCCATGCCTGAATGGCTTCCACTTTGACAGGTTCTGGCCTGATCTTACCACTCCCCACTCTATGTCCCAGGCAGGAGACCTCTGCCATACCCACCTGACATTTGCTGGGCTTAATGGTCAACCCTGACCTCTGTATTCTGCCCAGCACCTCCCTGACATGCTGAATGTGCTCTTGCCAGGAATGGCTGCAGACAACAATATCATCTAGGTAAGCAAGAGCAAACCCTCCTGCTCCTGCTAGGATATGATCTACCAGCCTCTGGAAAGTTGCTGGGGTATTTTTCATCCCAAAGGGCATCTTTGTCAACTCATACAAGCCAAAAGGAGTCACAAAGGTTGAACTGTCTCTCTAGCACTGGGAGTCAAGGGCACCTGCCCATAACCCTTTGTAAGATCAATGATTGAAAGATACTTAGCTTTACCCAGCTGCTCTATGGCCTCATCTGTCCTAGGCATGGGGTAAGCATCTGACTCTGTGTGACTATTTAATTTCCTGTAGTCCACACAAAACCTGGTGCTGCCATCTTCCTTTGGCACCAGCACCACTGGGAAGGCCCAGGGACTGTTGGAGTCTTGAATTAACCCCCAGTTCCATCATCTCCTGTATCTCCTCCCTCAAAGTCTGTTTGACACTTTCAGGAAACCTGTAAGTAGCCTGCCTAATAGGCCTTTGGGTTTCTGTATCCACCTGGTGCTGCACCAGGTGGGTGCACTCTGGTTTCCCAGTGAACATGTCCCCAAACTCCTGGAATACTGCTCAGATTTCTCGAACCTGGGTAGGAGATAGCTGTTGGGTCACTGCTACCCCTTCCACTGAGGTGTCAGTCTGAGCCTCACTGAGGAGATCAGTCACCTGATCTACCTCAGACTCCTCCTGCAAGCCACTACAAATATTCAGCACAAGGGCTTCCCTATTATGGTAAGGTTTCATCATGTTAACATGCTACAATTTGTGCCCCTACCTCCTGTCTAGCAGTTCCACCATGTAGTTAACATCACTTACCTTACATACCATCTTGTAGGGTCCCTTCCAAGCTACTTGCAGCTTGTTGTGTCTGACAGGAATGAGAACCATTACCTGCTGCCCTACAGCATACTCTCTAGCTTGAGCATACCTGTTATATCATACCTTTTTCTGTTGTTGGGCTTCTGCCAGGTTCTCCTGGGCCAAACCTGTGAGTTCCCTGAGCCTTGTCCTGAGGTTGAGGACATATGCCACAACAGACTCCTTGTGAGGTTCATGCTCACCTTCCCACTCATCACAAATGAAATCTAAAGATCATGTCACCCTATGCCCATACAGCAACTCAAAGGGTGAAAAACCTGTGGATTCCTGGGGAACCTCTCTGTAAGCAAACAACAGATGTGGCAAATACTTGTTCCACTCCCTCTTAAACTGGTCTGCAAAAGCCCATAGCATGGACTTGAGTATAGAGTTTAACCTCTCACAAGACCATTAGTCTGGGGATGGTAGAGGCGTGGTCTTCAGGTGCTTCACCCTACCGTACTTCAACAGACAAGCCAGCAGGTCTGACATAAAATTGGCACCTCTGTCAGTCAGTATTTCTTTTGGGAAACCTACCCTGCTGAAAATCTCTAACAATGCATTTGCCAGCTTTTCTGCCTCAATAGAGGACAAAGCCACTGCTTCTGGGTATCTTGTAGCATAATCTACTACCACTAGGATATACTTTTTCCCTGTGGAACTTGGGGTACTCAGAGGCCACACAATACCCATAGCTACCCTCTGAAATGGCTCCTCAATCACAGGCAAAGGCATCAAAGGAGCTCTCACCTTGTCTCCTGCCTTGCCTACCTTTTGTCACTGCTCACAGGTCCTGCAGTACCCTGTTACATCTCTGGAAATTCCAGGCCAATAGAAGTTATGCATAACACATCTCTTTGTATGTTTTATGTCCATATGACCTGAAAAGGGAATATCATGGGCTATGGCTAGAAGCACCAGATGGTAGGCTCTAGGTACTACCAACTGCTGTATCCTCTCACCTTCTAGCCCTCCCTTAGGGGTCCACTCTCTCTACAGTAACACTTTGTCCCAGTATACAAATTCCACCTTCCCTTGAGAATCAGGCACCTCACTAGCTACCTGCCTCAGGCCTTGAAATGTAGGGTCTGAGAGCTGCACCTGTCTCAACTCTCTCTTTGTAACCCTTTCCAGCTCCCATTCCACAGGAAGTCTGGCATCCTCTGACAGCGGTGCCTCACTGTCAGCCTGGGTACTACTACTCACCTCTACCTTTGCAGTCACCCTGTCCAAGGGAACATCAGTACCCACAAACAGCTGTGGCTCACCCTTAGTCTCACTGCTACAGCGTAGCTTCCTCCCTGAAGTAACCACTCACCAGTCCTGGCTGCAGGTGTACGGCCTGTGCGGGTTTCCCCAGGCTACCAGACCTGCATGCTTGTTTCAAAGCCTGACTGCATGTAACTGCATTAAAACATAGTACTGCCTCATCAAAATCCTTCCTTATCAGGACATCTGCAGGATGGTAGTTTGTTATCCCTGTTGTCTCAAGACAACCTACTATTGGCATTTTGCCTTTCTCACTTACTACCTCTCTCACCTTTTTTCCCCACCTTGCATCTGTGGACATCTCTATGCCACATGGCCCCACTGGTTGCATTCAAAACATTTAACCCTAGGTCCTGGACATGTACCTGGACTAGTGGCTTTCCCTGCTACAGGCAGAGTCTGTTGGGGCAGTTTGGGCTGCCCACCATGGGTTCCTTTAGATCCATGAGCAGTATTTGGGGTCCCTTCCCTGTGCAGAGATGCCCTGCTTGCTAGGTGTAGGTCTCCCTTCTTCCCTAATTCATCTGAAGTAGCACATTGTCTATCAGCTAACCAGATGCTCATGTCCTCAGGCAAAGTGCTAAGGGTTTGTTCCCTCACCAAAAGATCTGCCAGTCCTTCAAAAGTGGTGACCTGACATCCACTCACCCACCAATGAAAAGAAGTGCACAGTTCAGCAACATATTCATACACACTTTCATCTGCTTTGCGTCTATTCTCACAAAACTTTTTCCTATAAGTTCCAGGCGTTAGCTTAAAGAATTCTAGCAAACAATTCTTAACAGCAGTATAATTAAAACAGTCAACGTCAGACATTTTGGACAAAATAGTTATAGCTTTACCATGGAGTAAGGGGGGCAGGAACCATACCTAGAGCCTTTGGTCAATATCATACTGTTTACATACCCTCTGAAACATATGAATGAAACTATCAAAATTATCCCCCTCTGTAAACTGAGGAAGAAATTTACTGACCTTTTGTGCTTCTGGGGTCCAGTTATTCCCTTCCCCATTACCTCCATGACTCTGGCGAAGAGTCAGCATCTCCTTTTCATGCTGCCTCTGCAGCTCCTTTTCCACAGCTTCCATTTCCAAATGCCTAGCCTCCAACTCAAGTCTCTTTAGCTCTGAATTGATTTTTAAGTCCTATGCACAATGGTTGAGCTGTCCATTCCCTGTGTGTTGTATATCTCCACGGCCAGTCTGATCATCCTCCTGGTTGCTGTTTTCTGATGCAGCTGTGATCAAAGCTGCAATCATGTCTCCTTTAGTCAGGTTTCCCTGCACCAGTCCTTTAGCCTGGCAAATCTCAGCCAACTGGCTCCTTGTCAGCTTTCCATACTCCGTTGCTGACATGCTTGCCTGCTTTCCCTGACTGACTAAGCTCACAAAATAAATAAAACAATTGTGATCCGAACTCTGAATATTCACTGCATGGCTGATTTAGAGTACAAAAACACCTTCAGTGATCACTGTACACAAGTTACAGGAACTCACTATCCACACCACTACAAGCCAATTGCCAACCAATTAATATGCGGTGTGAATATCCCACCACTGCCAAACAATTAATATGTGACGCCAGTGCACTGGCCCAGAAATCAAGGATCCTCAATCCTCACCATTAACACCATTGAGGGGTGTCCACATTGGGAAGGATAAAAAATACACACACAGTAAAGTACAATTTCCCTTAAGAACACACAGAGATCACAGTCAGTCTGGGGCTGGCTTATCTCTTTCTCTCCAGATCCCCAATAAGACTCCCCCCTGGCACAGCTATAGGGTCCATATCTCAGCCTAGCGGTCAAGCTAAAATCTCCAGCACCCTCTCTGTCCAACCAGTGCTTTATGTCCCTGCCCAGGTAGCTCACACACACACACACACACACACACACACACACACACACACACACACACACACACACACACACACACACACACACACACACACACACACACACATATATACGCTCACACTTTGAGATATGAGTTATATACAAACACACAGACACTCCTGGGGAAGGCTGGTACAGGTTCACCAGTTATGCCTCTTCTGCCCAGACTATACAGTAGGACCACTTGCCACCAACTACTAATATGAGCTACTAATATGGCCCTTATCAAAGGGTGTCCAATTATTACCATGCAATATTATTATCCAAATGGTAAGTGTGATGAACAGCAAGGCTTATTTGGAGTGGCTTGGACAGTATCACTATATACATGCAATGTACTCTAGAGCTTAAATTATCTCTACATAAAACAGTCACAAGTGAAAAGTTTAAAAATATGTAATAATAAATAAGACAATACTTCTTAATGCACAGTGCTAGTCAAGAGTTCAGAGATTACAGAGAAATGCTTAAAATAATACAGTAGAAAAGTTTTAACATCAATACAGAAGACAGCTAGACTAGACTTACTATTTCCTATCTATATCTAAGAGCAAACACAGTTCTAAAATAAACTTACATATACAGCAAGGTAGTGCTGGTGATGTCAATTCTGAAAACAAATGCAAAATGCTCTGATTCTCTCTCTTTCTGTTCTTAAATTGATAACACAGTACCACTGAATCATTTCAGATTACATCGTTATTTTCTGTTTCCCAGGATAACAGAAACTCAGAGTTTAACAGCCCTTTTTATCTTGCAGCTGGTTAGGAAGCCAGAGCAATAAAAGACATTATACATGTAAATTCTAGCCATTAACTCTGGTCTGAAAACAATAGGAAAAATTCCCTCATTTAGACATCTCGGCTCCGAGTTTTGAGATCAAACAATTATACAATGCTTGACTTATCAGCTTTCTTCCAGCACATTGCAATTTGGTTCCATTTTTGAAGTTCAACATTTAACACCATTTTCTTCCATTTAAGAGAACAAGCCTGTGGCTTATATTAATATTTACAAATGACAGAATTATCTACAAAATTCTATCTGGTTAGGCTAGCAGCCTTCACATATCTTTACAGTTTCCTTTTATTATACTGAAGAGCTTTTCTCCCCAGGCCACTGCTAAAAATGGGCTCTGCACAGCCCAGTGGACTTTCCTGGTTAACAAACTGCAAATAAATAAATAAAGTCTTTTAATAGGGATGTACAGCTTTACATTTCATAAATGAAAGAAGGCTTGGTTATCATGTGACCTACTATATTATTTATATAAGCTCCATTTCAAATGTGTTTGGACTTTTAGTGTTTTATCTGAAGACATTTTGCATTTATTAAAACAAAAGCACTAAAACCAAATATTTCAATAGCTTTTGGGTGCTCTTTGAGATCGTTTCCTGCTAGAACCATGAGTAATGTACTTTTTAAATCACTGAGGACTGAAATAACTAAATAATGCCATACATTTGAGTTTCAGATGTCATTTCCTTCAGAAAATGCATGCTAAGACAAATGCTGTTATTCTAGCAACTTTCTAAGTCTATAAGATCAATATTTAAAATCTGAACCTATTTTTGGGCCTTTGTCCCCCAGTTATTTTAGACTTTGTCCATATTTCTTATACTAACAGGTTGAGAGGTATGGAGGAATGGCATGTAATGCCCTGAGGATGGCAGGTTAGTCAATTAACTTGATCAGGCTTGACACTGTAACTTGGTTACAGGAGACAATAGCCTGAATCCTCTACACCAACTATGAGACTGCTGAAGTGAGCTTGTTTCAGTACTTTTCCATGGAATTATGAGTTTCAGTGCATTTCCAAGGGATTATGAGTTTCAGTTCATTTTTATGGAATTGTGTGTTTCAAAGGAAGTGAAGTTTACTGTTGTTCATGCTAAGTCTGTTTTCAATGGTGCAAGTAACTTTGTTTAGCAAATGGAAGTCACTGTTTGTGCTGTAGAATTTTAATGCAGTGTTAGTACAAGGTGACCATTTTGTTACAGGACCTAAACTGGGACACTTGAGGGCTGCCCCGGGAAGCCAGGTCTGCAATCCCATTCTCTCAGCCCCCATGGGAGTGGAGATAGGGCAGCCATTTTATCTCACACCGGGGCAGGCAGCTTGGCCTCCCATACTTCACCAGGCACTGTGGGGATGCCACTCTGTGAATAGCACCACCCAGGAGGCAAGAGCCCACATGCCAGGAGGCTTAAAGCAATGCTCATTCATTTGGAGTCTGGCACCATGGAGGTGAGAGACTAAGGTGTGCTGCAACAAGTGTGTAGAGATGGGAGGACCCAGGGCCATCTCCCCTGCAAGTTTAAAAGTCCTAGGTGCCAGGCAAAGTGGAGAACCGGTGTCACGGAAATCTGGTTGAGGGACTGTTAGAGGCTTCATGGCCCAGCAGAGTTCCATGAGGCTGGGAAGATCCTCTGAGAGGCTCCAAGAGCACACATGACACTGCATGATTTGACAGCAGTTAAGACATATGTAACCCTGGAAAAGAGCTATCTCTCTCTCTGTTGGGTAAAAGTGGAATTCCAGATGGGGTCAGTCCTGATGGAAGTCTGGAAGGGAGAGAGATGTGGAAAGTGACTGGTACAGGACAGCTCTCACCTGAGTGAGGGGGTACAGACCATGCTCCCTCTGGGATGGAAATCTGGAAGGGGAGAGATGCAGATAGTGGCAGGGCTGGCAAGCTCTTTCCTGGGTGAGCAGGGGTCAGACAGAGCTTCCCACAACAGAAGTCCTTAAGGCAGCACTAGGGCAGACAGCAGCAGGGCCTGGAGAGCTCCTGCCTGGGTGAGCTTGGTCAGGTACAGCACCCCCATAATGGAAGTCCTTAAGGGAGCAACTGCCGGACAGTGGTGGGGCCTGGAGAGCTCCTGCCTAGGTGAGTGGGGTCAGGAAGAGCTCCCCATGATGGAAGTCCTTGAGGAAGCACCAGGGTGGACAGCAGAGGGGCATGGAGAGCTCCTGCTGGGACGAAAGCATACAAATTCACCCCATAACTGACAGCATCCTTGAAAAATCTCAATGTCCCCAGAGCTACTTTACATGGGAAAGCAGGGGGACTCTGAAACTTTCATGAGAGTGAATCTGCCCCTCAGAGGCTGAGGGGAGTTCCAGAGGAGTGGACATGATCAGAGGGAAGCTCCCCTGAGGGGATCCGAGGGCATGAGAGATCCAGCATGATTTGGCAGCCTGCAGGAGACATGCAGGCGGAGTCCCCTGACATGGGGGACCACAGCTGGCGAAGGTGTCTTGGCCAGGCCGAAGGGGAGGACTGTAGAGTTTGGCCTTGACAGAAGTCAGTACTGGAGCACCAGGCACATGGCTGTAGGGCCTGAAGAGCTCCTGCCTGGGTGAATGGGGTCAAGCAGAACCCCCCACGATGGAACTCCTTGAGGGAGTAACTGACTGATGGTGTCAGGGCTTGGAAGGCTCCTGCCAGGGTGAATGTATCAGACCTTACCCCATACCCAATGGCATTCCCAAAAAATTGCAAAGTCCCCAGTGCTGCTTAGGATGGGAAAGCAGGGGGACTGGACACCCTGGGAAACCAAATCACCATTCAGACTGAGCGGTCTAAACTGGGACATTTCTGTGTCCCAACGACAATGTTTGGGATTCCAGGACAGAGACTTCCAAACTAGGACTGTCCTGGAAAAACTGGGATCGTTGGTCACCTTGTGTTAGTAGCATAATTGCCATTGGTGCAGAAGGCTGTGGATTCTACTGCTACACCATGTAGACTAGAAGGAGTGCTGGTATTGAAGTGACCTTTCAATTGCAGATTACTTGGTGCATTTAAGGGGGGGTAGGGGTTCTACACTCCTAAGTGTATTCTCCTTTGTACAAGATGCCAAGTTACTATAAATCTGTTGTTCATTTGCCAGTCACTCCATATTAAAATATTACCAGCTTAACAATTGTTTTTTTAATGTAACATAGGCAATTAATTGTTCAAGGGCAGCAGGCATTGAATTTGTAGATGAAACACTGAAATGTACAGTTGTCTGTGAGTAGCAACCTTTTCATTAGTTAAAGATCTCTTTAATTTGGAATTATTCAGATGACTTTTACTTCTGCAGAGATTGTGCTTATTGACTGCTATTGGTGGATTGTAATGACAGAGGCTTGAGTGGCCTTTTATGGGTGACATTTTGTGAAATGGGTAGTTTTGTCATTATCGATTCATACATTTTGTTTCATTGTTTACTAGAAGAATGTTCAAAACTACACATTTGAAAAGCACTTGAACAAGTGGTGCCATATTATACAGGGAATGGGCCTATATCATTACATCAAACCATCAGTTCAGTGAATGGCATTTCATTGGAAATGCCATTCATCGAATTCTGCTATGTGAGGGGCTGTGTCACCCTCATCCTCCCACCAATTATCCATACCAACTCTGAGATTGCACTACAGTGAGCAAAGGGCAAATTTCCCAATCCTCATTTACCACAATCTCAATTTGAGCAGTTCGATGAACAGCATGTTTATTGTAAGTGCACTGAAAATGCCATTCACTGAACTACTTTTCTGCTGAACTGGTATGGACCCAGGTGAATCAAAGGGGTCTATATTATAACATCAAACTCTTAAAACTTCGAATGTTATAATATTGACCCCAATTCAGCAAACGCTTGAAACAGAAAAGCTGCAGAACACTGAATATTTTCCTAGGGAAAGTATTCGGTGGGCAGGGTCTGCGGCTTTGCTATTTCCTTGACTGCGGTGCGAAGGTGATGGACTGGGTTAAGGTAAGTGTGCGAACGGACCAAGGTAAGGTGAGTGTGTGATAGTTAGGGACCTTAGGGAGAGGGAGAGGGTAAGGTGAGTGTGCAATAGTTAGGGACCTTAGGGTTAGTGAGTAGGTAAGGTGAGTGTGTGATAGTTAGGGACCTTAGGGTTAGGGAGCGGGTAAGATAAGTGTGTGATAGTTAGGGACCTTAGGGTTAGGAAGCAGGTAAGGTGAGTATGCGATAGTTAGGGACCTTAGGGTTAGAGAGTGGGTAAGGTGAGTAAGTGTTTGTTAGAGACCTTAGAGTTAGGGTTGGGTTAAGGTAAGTGGATAGCTAGTAGTGTATGCACGGTTTAGTGTAGGGTTCTGTGAAGTGTTTATGTGTGGATTATGTATTTTGGTGTGCTTGTGCTGTGTGTGTGTATTCTCGGAACAGAAAATTTTTTCCCTTAGAAAAAATTTGCTGTTCTGAGCGTTTGAGTATATCACATTTCGAGATTCCAAGGTTGAGCTTATGGTGTTCGACATTTTGGAATTTCAATAATGTGATATAGATCCGAATCAAAGAACACACACATGTATGCATGGCTCTAAAAATGTGTGCAAGGAACCTATGGTTTGAAAACAGCCTAAAGGTAAACTTAATCCTCCACTGGTCAAATGCATTTTCTTTGAATGTGGGTTTTAATGCAGTTTCAATTAATGTGAGTTTCAAGGGCAGAGAAGTTTACTGCTCATGTTAAGTGTTTTCATTACAAAACTGTATTATTTGTTTAGCAAATGGTTATCATTGCTTGTGCTATTCTGTTTTAATATCTGTAATAATTGCAGAAATAAATACGAAAGCAGTATGTACACTGACAGATTTGAACATTGTTCATGGTAACTGAGGAGAAATAGCCAAGTGACGGAAAACACTTAAATGGCTGGGGAGGGACCTGTTGTGGAGGGGGGGGGTTGGTGGTTGCTGCAGGAGAGGCTGCTCTGGTAGGCCCTGATCTATTACCCTGCCTAGGGTCCCATTTGACCATGATCTGGCTCTGGTGAGTGCTGTCACTAACTATTCTAGGGCATTAGTATTGATGAATTCCAGAAATGCCTGTGTTTGTGCACTATTAGTGGTATAGGTTTTCCAATCTATTGTTCAATAGTTTAGATCACCTAGGAAAATAGCACTGGGTTAAATACTGAGTGATTCTGGTTCATGAAAGTAGGTGTCATGGTTTTTTGGGTCATAGAGGGAGTTCTAAAGCTAGCTAATATATGGTATGAGACCTTTCTCTTGGTTATTTGGACATGTAGAAGCTCAGGTGAATCATGTCACTTTACCAGTCTTCAAGTGTGCCTCTTCTGAATGAATATTGAAACACCTTCCCCCTTTTTCCCCTCCTGTACAGTAGCTGGTCTAAACATGTGGAAGGAGTTATAGCCCTGCACAGGCAAAATGTTTTATTCAGTGTAAACCTTGACTCAGTCACTACACAGATGTATATGTCCTCTGGGGTGAGAAGGGCTTGTAAGGAGTAGAATGTTGTGTTTATACTCCTAGCATCAATCAGTAGCACCTTCATATTTTCCTTTGCTTGCTTTGTTATGTTAGTAGGTATATCAGGTTGATATTGCTTAAAAAAGGCACTATGGGAGTGGACAATGTCTTTCCAAATAATTAAAACCCTAGAGGGGACAGATACAGACAATCCCTGGCAAAGCAGTGTGATCTGTTGCTGATATCTCCATAGGCTGACAAATATTGGACCCCCTTCACATGATATCAAAAAGTAAGCTAATTTTTAACTTAAAGTATTTTTGCTCATATTTCATTCAGCATCATCCTTAGAAAAGGTAGAATGATTCTCACACATAGTTTGAGAGCTCTGTCATGTCTCTTTTCAATTAGTCCAGAAAGGTACATCTCAAGTAATTGGCACCCACATGTACTATGACAAAGTCACACTGGTAGTTGTTCAAGGACATGAGTGCATGTGTGGTCTGATGGATCTTGGTACCAGACAACCAACTAACTATTACTCTTTCCTACCTCAGCCTGGTAAGTTATATATCTATATGTCTTGCAATAGAGTCACCTATAACTAGATTGTTTGGTTGGTTAGATGCCTAATGTGAGGGATCAGCATCAGAGACTTCCAGACTTTTTCTGCTATGTGAGTAGCTAGGATTCATTTGGTGAGTGTGCTTTGGGCCTGTATTGCATTTTGGATGTCTTTGAGGATTAGGCATGTTAATCTTGAGAACCACATCATATGATGAATTATGTGTATTGTGAAGGCCACAGTGAGCTACGGTGTATGGTGTTAATCTTGAGAACCACGGCATATGATGAATTATGTGTATTGTGAAGGCCACAGTGAACTACAGTGTTTGGTGTATGGTGTACTACCAATGATTTTGGTTTCTGTGTTACTGTGTGTGTGAGATTTTTGCTTCCAAGGGCCTTATATATGTTCATCTCTCACACACACACTGTATTATGCTCTTTAAGTAATAGATAATCATTCAGACAGCACAAGATAATTCTTAGACTGTTTCAAGATACCCATCTTAGTCAGGCTGGCTACAGAAGTTTTAGTGAAGTGCTAGTCCTCAGTTTGAACAAGAATGACTTGAGGGAGAAGGAGTCACTATAACTGCTTGGAGTTCAGTTTGTTTCAGATAATATTTGGGTAGACTTACTACTAAGCCATAGGGAAATGCCTAGTTATCTCACCAGGAATGTACTGCAGTTCAAGGTGTGTACATTGTTGCTTGGCATGAGTTATATGAGCTTCATACCTGGACTTCTAAGGTCATATAGATTTTGCAGGTCTCTCTTATAGGGAAAAAGCTATTGCACAGGCAACCGACTATAGATGGAGTCCAGTGGTGGCTGTGTCCTAAGTGCAGCTCAGTGCAGCTTTTTGACGTCAATTTTTTGGTGAAAAGCACATTCTCCACAGGTCAGGATAGGTTAGAGACTCAGATAAAAGACCCTGTTGGACGCAGCTCTGTGCAGGTTATGGCAGATGAGCTAAAGAGGGAGCCAATCAAATGAAGCTAATAGTGAAGCTCTGTGTCATCAGAATCTGTAGCAAATCACAGTTTGTTATGTCCTGTGACTCTGAGCTACAGGTCAATGATATCAGGTAGGTTAGAATTTCAGGAACTTTAGCTTTTAGAGTGGGACATTGATAAATATAATTATTCTACAAAGAGAGCAGCAGAGAGATCAGTACTTTATTAGTGAGGGATGGGAGGACTCTAACAAGATAGCAGACACAAGAATAAGGGAAAGCAGTAGCAAATGTATTTACAGTAGGAAATCTAACAAAAAGAAAAGCATGGTAATGCGGATTTAGGCAGGCAATTGATAAGTAGAATATAAGACCCTCAAAGGAGAGCTGAAATGTAAACAGCTGTATAAGCACAGAAGTTTAAATCGTAATGAAAACATTACAATGCTGCTACTGTTGTAATCCAAACTACAGTCTAAAGCACTGAACCAAGCTGAGATTTATCAGAAACACTGGTTATATAAAATAAAGTAATTAATGACAAAATGGTGCTCAGATCCTGCAGCAGTTTACAAATCACCCACAAATGTGAACAAAACTAAAAGATTAAACTCCCAGACAAACTTAAAATACAAACAATTAACTTTTACAAGTGCTTCTAGTTATAGAGATTGAAATGTAGTACGATGTATAAACAATGTTTAGATCTTACAGTAATTCACAATTCTCTCACAACTGCAGATGAAGCTATAAGTTTAAGGTCCCAGAACAAGTTACTTTTGAAACAAAATGACACAAGTGGCAGAAATTGCAGATATAAATGCACCAAAATGAAGGTTTCAATTAGTCCAGAAAGGTACATCTCAAGTAATTGGCACCCACATGTACTATGACAAAGTCACACTGGTAGTTGTTCAAGGACATGAGTGCATGTGTGGTCTGATGGATCTTGGTACCAGACAACCAACTAACTATTACTCTTTCCTACCTCAGCCTGGTAAGTTATATATCTATATGTCTTGCAATAGAGTCACCTATAACTAGATTGTTTGGTTGGTTAGATGCCTAACGTGAGGGATCAGCATCAGAGACTTCCAGACTTCTTCTGCTATGTGAGTAGCTAGGATTCATTTGGTGAGTGTGCTTTGGGCCTGTATTGCATTTTGGATGTCTTTGAGGATTAGGCATGTTAATCTTGAGAACCACATCATATGATGAATTATGTGTATTGTGAAGGCCACAGTGAGCTACGGTGTATGGTGTTAATCTTGAGAACCACGGCATATGATGAATTATGTGTATTGTGAAGGCCACAGTGAACTACAGTGTATGGTGTATGGTGTACTACCAATGATTTTGGTTTCTGTGTTACTGTGTGTGTGAGATTTTTGCTTCCAAGGGCCTTATATATGTTCATCTCTCACACACACACTGTATTATGCTCTTTAAGTAACAGATAATCATCAGACAGCACAAGATAATTCTTAGACTGTTTCAAGATACCCATCTTAGTCAGGCTGGCTACAGAAGTTTTAGTGAAGTGCTAGTCCTCAGTTTGAACAAGAATGACTTGAGGGAGAAGGGGTTACTATAACTGCTTGGAGTTCAGTTTGTTTCGGATAATATTTGGGTAGACTTACTACTAAGCCATAGGGAAATGCCTAGTTATCTCACCAGGAATGCACTGCAGTTCAAGGTGTGTACATTGTTGCTTGGCATGAGTTATATGAGCTTCATACCTGGACTTCTAAGGTCATATAGATTTTGCAGGTCTCTCTTATAGGGAAAAGCTATTGCACAGGCAACCGACTATAGATGGAGTCCAGTGGTGGCTGTGTCCTAAGTGCAGCTCAGTGCAGCTTTTTGACGTCATTTTTTGGTGAAAAGCACATTCTCCACAGGTCAGGATAGGTTAGAGACTCAGATAAAAGACCCTGGTGGACGCAGCTCTGTGCAGGTTATGGCAGATGAGCTAGAGAGGGAGCCAATCAAATTAAGCTAATAGTGAAGCTCTGTATCATCAGAATCTGTAGAAAATCACAGTTTGTTATGTCCTGTGACTCTGAGCTACAGGTCAATGATATCAGGTAGGTTAGAATTTCAGAAACTTTAGCTTTTAGAGTGGGACATTGATAAATATAATTATTCTACAAAGAGAGCAGCAGAGAGATCAGTACTTTATTAGTGAGGGATGGGAGGACTCTAACAAGATAGCAGACACAAGAATAAGGGAAAGCAGTAGCAAATGTATTTACAGTAGGAAATCTAACAAAAAGAAAAGCATGGTAATGCGGATTTAGGCAGGCAATTGATAAGTAGAATATAAGACCCTCAAAGGAGAGCTGAAATGTAAACAGCTGTATAAGCACAGAAGTTTAAATCATAATGAAAACATTACAATGCTGCTACTGTTGTAATCCAAACTACAGTCTAAAGCACTGAACTAAGCTGAGATTTATCAGAAACACTGGTTATATAAAATGAAGTAATTAATGACAAAATGGTGCTCAGATCCTGCAGCAGTTTACAAATCACCCACAAATGTGAACAAAACTAAAATATTAAACTCCCAGACTAACTTAAAATGCAAACAATTAACTTTTACAAGTGCTTCTAGTTATAGAGATTGAAATGTAGTACGATGTATAAACAATGTTTAGATCTTACAGTAATTCACAATTCTCTCACAGCTGCAGATGAAGCTACAAGTTTAAGGTCCCAGAACAAGTTACTTTTGAAATAAAATGAGACAAGTGGCAGAAATTGCAGATATAAATGCACCAAAATGAAGGTGACTGCAAGTATAGCTTAGACATATAATAAGAACTATGAAATGACAAATAACTCAACCTTTAACAGTCTAAGGTAGGGACCTTCCATGGCCAAGTTTACAGAAGATGAAACAGGAAGGAATTTCCAAGGCCAGATATACAGTAGAGGTGTGCAGTTCACAAGCCTCCAAGTTTAAAAGCATAACAGTGAAAGGCTGGGTGGGTGGGGACCAAAACTTGTTAAATGGTAAGATAATTGTAGTAGTTTAATGAACTTTTATGGATTCAAAATGGAGGCCAAATACTTTGGTTTTGGTCTGAGGAGAGCTTTCAGCTTCCAAGAGGCTCAAAGACAAAGATGGCTGACTGTTCATGTAATACAAAATACCAGGAGGCTGGAAATAGCTTAAAGTTCTAGCCGATAGTCCTAATCTTCCCAGAAGTGCAGAAATTTCCCACTGTCACTGGGATTAATTGCCACAAACTGTAGATACAATTCATAAAGCTGGCTGTTTCTTTTTTAAGTTTTAAAAGTGACTAAAGCACAGTAATTTGATGAGCAATGCTGATTAAGCCTCTTAAGAGCTCAGAAAAGTACCAATGGAAACTACAAAACATAAACTGTTTTCTAGCTGCAGCTTCAGATTCATAGAAGGGATAGCAAGAATGCAGAGAAATGACAGAGCCCACTAAAAACTGATTTAAATAACTAGGCACAGCACAGAAAAAAATTAAAAAGCACTACAAACTATAAAATACCTTCAGTTAGTAGCTTTAACCTCAGATTCAGAAAAATAACAAAACAGAAAACACATGAAACTGATTTAAATGGTGAGATAAGTACAGTAGTTTAAATGTACTTCCCTGGATACAAAATTGAGTCCAAACATTTTGGTTTTAGCTATAGGAGAGATTTTTCGGCTTCCAACATCCCATTGGTCTTTCTTCTTTGTTTGTTACATGAGCAAGAGGTACTAGCATATCTGGAAACACATTGCATATATTTCCTTTTTTTTTTACATTCATAAAGACAAAGTCCCACATTCCTAGCCATGAGAACAACACATTGCAATAAACATGAGAGAGGAATAAGAAAAAAAGAATATTTCATTGTTTCATTTAACCAGGCTTTACCTTGAATTTGCAGTTGTTTTTCTTTCAGACTTGCATTTCCATGGGCTTCAAACACATAAAGAAAAATAAAATAATTAGAAACAAAGAAAGAAGCAAGTAATGAACAGGAGAAAAAGCAAAGGAGGCAGACAGAAAATAGTACAAATGCTACATGGAACAGAAAAGGCTTCAAAGCACAGTATAAATACTGAAATAGGTAGCATCCTTCTAAAGGACCATGCTCAGCCCTATATACATCGTATTTAATGTGTAAGAAAAAGAACAATTTTGCCAAGAATTTCAGTAAACAAAACAGAATACAGACTTTGCAGACTAGAGAAACGTGAGCATGAATGAAGCAAGACAAAAATACTTGTGTGAAGATCGTATAATGCAAGAATGACAAGTGATCTACTAGATGGGACAGTGACAGAGAAAGTAGCACTAATGTCTGCACATTAAATAAAAAAACGGGCTATAAGAATGCCAACAGAGAAGTTCAAAATACAAGGACAAGAATTAAAAATGTTAACATACATTGGAGTCTCCTTGAACATACTTAGAGAAGAAGATTATGACAGCTTGAGAAAACCTAGAGTTTAAGCCCAGGGTAAAGAGGGTACAGAAACAGTTCATTTAATACTCACCTTTCATGGCAAATGTGAAAGCAAAACAGCAATGGAATTAAGAGCAATGTCTCACTGCAAAGGAGAAAGTTAAAGGAAATTTGACTAACACTCCTTTTCAAGATGTTACAAATTTGTTAAGTTACATTACAGCCAAAGTAATGGTAGTGGTGCAGTGATAGTGGTGCAGGTAACATTGGTGCAGGTGGCAATGGCATAGGTGGCAGTGGTGCTGGTGGCAATGGTGTAGATGGTAGTGGTGCAGATTGTATTACTGCAGGTTGTAGTGGCGCAGAAGGTACTGGTGCAGATGGCAGTGGTACAGGTGGTAGTGGTGTAAGTGGTGGTGGTGCAGTTGGTAGTGGTGCAGATGGTACTGCTACAGGTGGTAATGGTGCAGATGGTTGTGAAGATGTTAATGGTGCAGATGGCAATAGTGGAATAGTGCAGGTGGCAGTGGTGCAGATTGTAGTGCTGCAGTTAGCAGTAGTGGATATGGTGGTGCAGGTGGTAATAGCACAGATGGCAGTGGTGCAGATGGGGTGCAGGTGGTAGTGCTGCAGGTGGTAGTGGCGCAGATGGTGCAGATGGCAGTGGTGCAGGTGGTAGTGCTAGAGGTGGTAGTGGTGCAGATGGCAGTGGTGCAGGTGATAGTTGTGTAAATGGTAGTGCTACAGGTGGTAGTAGTGTAGATGGTAGCCATGCAGGTCATACCTCTCAACTGTCCAGATTTTTTGCATGATGTCCAGAATTTTGGCTCATATTTTTGGTCTGTTCCTCACAAAATTTGTGATTTTCTGAAAAATTACTGGGATGATCTGAGACTTAAAGTCACTAAATAATGGCATACATTTGAGTTTCAGAGTTCAAATCCTTCAGAAAATATATGTTAAAACAAACCATGTTACTCAAGCAACTTTCTAAGTTAATAAGAGTTATATTTAAAATATGTTCCTATTTTTAGACCATTGCCCCTCCCATATTGTTGGGGCTTTGTCCAGATTTCTTGCACTAAGAGGTTGAGCGGTATGATGCAGGTGTTAGTGCTGCAGGTAGCAGTGGTGCAGATGGTACTGGTGCAGGTGGCAGTGATGCAAGTGGTAGTGGCGCAGATAGTGGTGCAGGCACTAGTGGTGCAGATGGTGGTGCAGGTAGTAGTGGTGCAAATGGCAGTGGAGCAGGTGGTAGTGGTGCAGGTGGCAGTGGTGCAAGTGTTGGTGCAGCTGGTGGTGAGGTGGTAGTGCTGCAGGTGTTGGTGCAGATGGTGATGGTGAATGTGGTAGTGGTGCAGGTGGTGGTGCAGCTGGTGGTGAGGTAGTAGTGGTGCAGATGGTAGTGGTGCAGTTGGTAGAGGTGTAGGTGGTAGTGCTGCAGGTGGTGGGGCAGAGGGTGATGGTGAATGTGGTAGTGGTGCAGGTGATGAATAACGTAAATGAAACTGAACAGCTGGGACACAGACTGGATAAATTATCAAGTGACCATAGTTTTGGAAAATTAAAAGACTTTCAGATTTTGCTGCCTGTAGACCCCAAGATGATTGCTGTAATACAACTTCACAGAAGGATCCCATTCAGAATGTCAAGAAGATTAACATTTTCCTGAAGTTATATACAGTAGAAAACAGCATGTCCCACATTGTAGGTTTCAGCCTAGTGATGACACCCATACCTCTCAACTGTCCTGATTTTCGCAGAATGTCCAGATTTTTGTTTCATATTTTTGGTGCGTTCCTTATAGAATTTGCAGTTGTCTGGTAAATCACTGGGATGATCTGAAGAATAAAGTCACCAAATAATGGCATACATTTGAATTTCAGACTTCAAATCATTGAGAAAATGTATGTTAACACAAACTCTGTTATTGTAGCAACATTCTAAGTTTATAAGAGCAATAACTAAAATCTGTCCCTATTTTGCCAGACTTTGTCCAGATTTCTTGCACTCAGAGGTTGAGAGGTCTGATGCCACCTAAGCTTAAGTGTCCAGCTGAAGTCAAGATCTGTATAGGCATGACAGAAGAGAGAAGAAAAGTGATAGGGAAAGTCCTCTGGCACCTGTGGTGAATGACATTATAAATGAGATCCGTAGAGCAAGGCTGATCAGAAAACTGAGCCTCAGATCATGTTATCCACAGCTGGAAAGTCACCCAAGAAGCAGAATCATCAGATCCTTCTTCACCAATGTGGCCTTAATGAGATAAAATGACCAACATTCAGGGTTTGCTCTATCACTGAAATTCTTTGGCATAGGCTCCTAGGTTGTCACTTGGAAAACAGTCACTAGGACCATAACAAACATAGCCAAATAAGCATCTTGAATTAGTTTGGAATTCAGTAATGTTCACCATTTCCCCCAGAATGGCTACCCAGGTGAGAAGTTATGACTGAACAAAACAACTCAGCTCAGGAATTTATGGAACAGTACTTTATAATTAACATAACAAAATCATAAAACATTGTCACAGCAAACATTCATGCTATATCATGCTTTATCAGGTTTAAGTACAATACAGTATGAAACTTTCTAGCATCTTTATATTTTAGTATTTTTTAGTTTTATAATTAAGCGTCAGTTTTTGAGCTGAGTTGTTTTGGTCTGCAATTTGAGACTTTTTGAAGCTCAGACTTGTCTGTTACAGAGATAATTTGCTTTTGTTGAGAATTTATGACTGCCCATCCAGTGGCAGCTGGCAACCTCAAAGTAAGGGGGCTGGAAAAAGTATCTGAACAATTGCAGGTAATTAGAATGAGATGCCGCTCTATTATAGTAGGCCAGTGGTGTCAGTCACTTTCATCCAGACTGCCAAAGTACCGACGCTTTATTTGACTGTATACACCTCAGGTGTCTGACTGTTATCAACAGGACTGGCCCAAGGTGAATTAGAGCCATAGATAAAGGACAGCTTTGTGCCTCTCTGTCGCACACTGGTCCTCAATAAACCCTCTCAGTGCCCCTCCCTTGTTTCCCCATTATGGCCCAATACCACCCAGAAAATCTTTCTTTTTTTTTTCCATGTTTTTTTTTCTATACTTTGTCTTACTTTTTAATATGTTAAACAGAGGTAATCTTGAGGGCACAAGTGAAGTCTGGTAACCTGCCTATTACCCAAAAGGTGACAGGACTAACAAAAAAGAGAGTATAAATGATTAGTCTGGATAAAATCAGTTTAGCTAGCAGATCTAGGAGACTCTGCCTCTCTCTGATACCCTCCCTGTGGGAAGAATAAAGACACCTTGTTGACGTTTCCAGTAGTTTACTCAATTAAGGAGGTAGATGGATGAGTGTTCTTATTCTAACATATTACATTCAACAGGTTAGTTATTTAAAGGCAGTTACATACAATGGTGGGAGGGTCCATGGGAGATAATTGGAGGAAAATCTGGGAAATGCAAAGCAAGTAGTCAATCCCAAAGCTTAGAGGTTAGTCCCTTATTTGAATATTCCTGAAAGACGTGTGAGGGTTTACCAGCTCAGCAGCCAGTGGAACCTCATTCTTGGTTAAAAGGTTTTATTTTTTATTTTTTATTTTTAACTTCTACCAAACAAAACATATCAACACACTATAAGCTACAACTATTGAACTATATTTAAGAAATCACTTTTGCCTGAGCTTTATCAGGTCCATCTAACCGAGTGGTTTACAATTTGATCATTGAAAATGTCTGCTTTTATGAGGCTATCACCAGACCTTATTAATCTGTTTTGTAACACATGTAAAATTGCAGGCTGTGTCTGCATCAATGAGGCTTATATTCCCTGGAGCCAAGTATGAAAGCTTTATTACAGAACTTTTTGCAGTCTATCACATGTAATATGAGAGGCTGTTCCCACTTTTACAAGGCTCATCATCTCCTGATATATAATATGAAAGGCTGACATTCTCTTGTATAACAGAAAAGGTTTATAGTGCCTGCTTATAAGGGGCTCATATACCTGATTAATGTTACCAGCCCCCATTCTTTTTCCTCTTGATGAAGACAGAACTTTTTGCATGCAGGGGAGGTAGTCACTTAAAGCTACACTAGATGATTCCCATTCTTGAACAACACATGCATCCAGAGAAATATTGTACAGTGGAAAACAAGTCACATGTTCATTGTTTACAGAGCTCATGGATGTGCACAGGTAGGAGGAAAAAGTAAAACGTAAGGAAAGTTTGAGACCTCAGAACCTTTTGTGTAGGCTTTCTGTTTCCATGGAAGAAAATCCAACAAGTGGTGAACTACAGAGTATATGAAAACTTTTAATAAACATAAGAATCTCAGATCTTCCTTCATCATAGGCAAATTGTGCCTATGGTCTAAGAATATAGTATTGTGGAGTGATGCCCTGGAACAACAATTTTCATTGTATTGCAGATTATAGAAATTTTGTTAAATATAGACCCAGTGGCTACAGAATCTATACCTGCAAGGACAGTTAAGCAATCTCCTGAGGGAGGGGGTGCCATGGAGCCCAGGGTGCAGTTAGATGATGTAAGAGGCTGATGTAATCGGTATGGGAGTAGGCTTTCAATCAAACTGGGATACTAGAGTTTGGATACCTTTTCTCACTATTAGCACTACAAGGAAAGCCCAAATCCCAAATCAGTAGCAGAAAAATACATTTTAAATAACTGAAAGTTCTGTTTAAGTTTTTGCACACCATGAGATAAAAAAACACGTTCAAACTCATGCCAGTTACTTTTAGATTTGTACACATCTAGAGATCACACACACACACACACACACACACACACACACACACACACACACACACACACACACACACACACACACACACACACACACACACTAAACTAAACTAAAATAAAATAAAATAACAATGTTATTTTGTTTTCCATGTCACTAGTTCACCAGATAAACCTTGATAATGTAGATGCCATGATCTGCAAATGTAATTACTTGATTTTTTCATATTAACTGCAACAATTGGGGTTAATTAACAGTTTATGTCTAAATCCTATGTGAGGTTTTTTAGTTGTGCCATTTATGGTTAGTTTCCTGAATGCAAGCACACTTTTAATGGAAATGCTTGGGTTTAGACCAGAGTGGTGGTGGGCATCCAGCCTGATCAGCCAGCTTAACTCCATTTTTTCAAGGACAACATTTTTGTTTCTTTCAAGTAGACATATATTGAGCTTGTCCATGATGTGGAAGTAGAAACCTCCATGGTCTGGGAAATTATGGCATTGCTTTGCTAGTTGGTTTTTGAGGATCTGAAATCTGATGTTAGACAGGTGGTGTGCTACCCTGATTTTGAATGTATTCACAGTTTTCCCTATGTAAAAACAACTGCAGCCATTACACCATGCAACATATATCACAAAAGCAGTGTTGCAATTACCAGAACAAGTGCTGTTGATTTTTCTCCTGAGTACTGGACAAAAAAAGTAGTCATTTTTACACATATATTTACAATAACTGCAAAAAGGGGATGCTGCAGGGGTTAGCTCCCCTATTGTTCTCCTCTGGTCTGAATTTGTACTCTATCAAGTTCCTAATGTTCCTGGCTGTCTTAAATATGAAACAAGAATGAGATCCTAGACATCTTTCCAGTTGTTTATCAACTGCAATCATTACCAAGTTGTCAGTCATGATCTTTCTGATTGTTTTATAATCTACTGTAAAAGTGAGTACCATGCTTCATTTCTTTTGTCCTACTCTGGACCCCAGTGTTGGTTTCTGCTGAGCCCTAGGAATCTCCCAGAAGGTCCCTCACAATTGGGTCATCTGCCTGTTTTAAAGTTCTAATGGGGGTGAGGATGGAATTTAGTAATCCTTTGCTGTACTCCCTAGCCAGAAAGTCTTAGTGTAGGTTGATTAGATTTGTCATGAAATCTCTAAGCTCTTTGGAGGCATGTGCAATTCCTGAGATTTTATAACATGTCTCTTTGTGATGTGGGGATGCATGCTTTTACTATGCAGCAGCATATTAACCCAGGTTGGTTTTCTGAACAGGTTATTGGAGAGGTATTTGTTTTTAATGTCCTTGGACATGGTTATGTCTAAAACATTGACAGAGGTCTTGCTGTGGCAGGTTGTGAATCTCAGGAAGCTTGTGAAGTTACTGATATGGTTGTAAAAGTCATTCAGTGTGGCTTCATCCCCATTATAAAATGGAGATAACATTTCACCAATGCAAAATAGGTACTTTGGTACACTGCCTCCTCCTCCCATTTTCCCAGAGTCATATTGGCCAGACTTGGGACCATGGCTGCCCCCACAGCTATTCCAGTAGTCAACTTATAAAACTTGAGTTTGAACATGAAGTAGTTTTAATAAGGTTTTTGTCCAATAACTTTGCTAGAACTTCTGCCCCACCTGGTCATACATTCCTATCTTTTCATATGCCTCTGTTGTAGCTTGAATACAGTAGCTGTGTGGAAGCACTGTATAAAGGACTTCCACATCTACTGTGACTAAAGTAGTGAAATTGCTAACTGGAATATCTCTAATTTTATCAAGAGAATCCAGAGAGTATAAAATAAAAGATATGTTGGCCACTGCCATTTACTAGCACTATTGGGTGATTTTGGTTAGAATATATACATTTATCAGTGTGTACTGTGTTTGGTAGATGCTCCACCCCCTCTTCCGGGTTAGGCAGAAATATATCTGCAGACTTACTCTTTTGCTGGTTCCCCTGTACATATTAAAAAGGCAGTCTAGCAAAAGTAATAACTTTCCCAAACACTCTTTACATTTCTAGTTGAGTAATGGGATACTGCCTTCTGCCTCCACGAATATAGACTATATTAAATGCGTTTTTTGGTAAAGGTCTTCTTTGCATCATATGCATATTGTCATTTTATAAATATGACCATACTGCCTGAATCTAGTATTCCCTGCTGCTCTCTGCCATCCATTATGACGGGTCTATATTATAACATCGAATTTTATAAAGTTTGAATGTTATAATATCGAACCAGTTTTGTCGAATGCTGAAAACAGCGAAGGTGCAGGACACCGAATTCTTTCCCAGGGAAAGAATTTGGTGGGCTGTTGCTTCGCTGTTTTCAGCATTCGATATGTTCGAACATTGTGGGTCGGGTTCAGTAAGTGTGTGATTGTGTGTAGGTTAGGGTTAGGGGCGGGTTAGGTGGGTTAGGGTTAGGGCATGGGTCAGGTAAGTGTGCTGTTGTGTGTAGGTTAGGGTTAGGGGGAGGGTTAGGTGAGTTAGGGTTAGGGTGCGGGTGAGGTGAGTGTGCGATAATACAGACCTTAGGGTTAGGGTTGGGTTAAGGTAAGTGGATAGCTAGTAGTGTATGTAAAGTTTAGTTTTGGTTTAGGTATAGGATTTTAAGTGTATGTGTGTGGATTTTTTTTTTTGTGTGTGTGTTTGTGTTGTGTGTATGTTTCTCGGAATAGTGCTTTTTTTCCCTGGGAAAAAATCGCTATTCTGACTGTTCAATGTTTGCAAATTTCGGTGTTTAGGGTTCGATCTTATAACATTCGATGTTTACGAACTTCGATGTTATAATATAGACCCCATTATGACACAGCACAATAGCAAACAGCTGCATCTATTATTATTGCAGACAATTTATCACATTCCCTAGGCAAAACATCATTAGTGACATGCTTTTCATGGTTTAGTATTCATAGGAATAACAGTGTTACCACTACTAACACAGAATTTAACAATGTGACCCATTATCCCACAATTAAAACAGAGTATGTCTACAACTGACATTTTTCTTTTATTATCAGAACCTGACACATGCGTGCCTCTAAGTTTAGACTGTTCAGTTCTAAACAGTTTCATTGCATAATAATCTCTCCCTACCAGAATAACATAATGTTCCTATGGTCACTTTGAAACATTTTCCTAAAGTAGCAGGCAGAGCCCTTTTAAATGTATCAGTCTCTGAGATCCCTGTCATTTTATTTTTGGTTATATTGACTCTCTGGCTCTAACCAAAGTATATGGTTTAGATCACATTACTATGTCTTGCTGATTTGTTAGGAAAAAATGTCCAGCAATGAAAATTTGGGGTTTGTGTCTCAGAGTTAACACTAGCTCAGGCTAAAAATCCCTTCTCTACTTTTTCACACTCCTGATAAGGTAGGGGGTGGGTAACTGAACCTGTTTCCATGTACATGGAGAATGAATTAAAGAAGGCCCTGCCACTAGCAGGAACTGTATTGAAGGACTCAGGAGATTTTCTGGAAAAACTCTTTTTAGTTACTAAGGACCTCAAGAAATATGAAGATTTGTTACTAGTGACGATGGACATCAACAGTTTGCTTAATGTGATTCCGAATGACTATGGTCTACAGGCAATAAGATCTTTCCTAGCAAGGAACAGTATGGAAGTAGAACCAATATGTTCCTTGCTGGAACTTGTATTGGAAAATAACATCTTTATGTATGGGGATTCTTTCTATTTGCAGACATGGGGTGTGGCTATGGGCACCCCATGTGCAAATAGTTACTCTAATTTGGTTCTGGCTGAGTGGGAACATAATGAACTGACACCCAGCACTTGGAAACAATATCTAGTGTACTACGGCTGTTTTGTGGATGATGTCTTTATCCTTTGGAGAGGCAGCTCTACAGAATTGGACCTTTTTGCCAACTTTATCAATGAGAGCACTGATTTTCTAGAGTTTGTGGTTAAACATTCTTCGGAGACCATAGAATTTCTGGATGTAAAGATTCATCTGCATCCTGATAGAGGTATCAGTACAGGAATTCATAAAAAAGAAACCTGGAGAAATCATTATCTGCATAGGGGGAGTAAGCACCAGGGACATATTTTTGATAACATCTTTGAGAATCAGATCTTAAGAACCTCAAGATTATGTACTGAGAATGAAGACTTTGTAGCAGAACAGAGAAATATTGAGACACATTTAAGTAAAAGATCCTATAAAAGAAAGAATCTAAGATTGAAGCATGATCCACAGGAATTAAGGAGGGAAAAGGGATGTCCCTACTTCTCTGAACCCACATCGAGTCATATTGAGAGCCTGGATCTTAAAACTCAATCACAGCAACTTAAATGTTTATTAACATACACTGCTGACAATAAGCAAGTATGTGAAGTTATTAGGAAGTTTTGGCCGGTATTGACAACTGATGATAAAATAAGAGACATTGTAGGTGAACAACCTAGATTCCTATACAAGAATAAGAAGAATTTGAAATGTCTCATTTGCAACAAAGATGGATTTGAAAGAAATAGGCCCAATTCTAATAGAAAGGCGTTAAGATGCAAAGCTTGCAACTCCATTGACAGCTCCAATGTTTTTGTACATCCATACTACAGGCAACAGTACAATTTTAATGTCTATGCTGATTGTAGTAGTTCCCACATCATATACTTAGCGACTTGCTGCCAATGTAGTGCTTTCTATGTTGGCAAAACAGATCAACGTCTTAAGGAATGTATCCTCAGACATTTGAGGGACATCAAACAGAAAGATCCCAATAATGCCTTAGCAGCCCACGTAGCACAGTATCCTTTGCATTACTTTGTATTTAAGGCCATAGAGGCAGTCTGTCAGACCACAAGAGGAGGTGATGTTCATAATCGCACAGAGCTAAGGGAAACATGCTGGATAATTAATTTAAGAGCAAACAGATCACCAGGCTTGAATACTATTGTGTCATTAAAACCTGCACTTAAGAATAGAAGGAATATGATTAGCAAGTTTACTTGAATGTTGCTTCATTCATATAATGTATTCACATCCATAGCTATTAGTTTTCTCATATACAATCCTATAGTAAAGAGAAGCACTGCCCCTTTAATTACAATGAAGGAAATTATACCTCTCTGCTAGCTGGCCTCCTTTTGGTTTGAAACAAGGGCGTGTCAGAGAACTAAATGAGGAATGGCTGTGATGCCTTATAAATACAGAAGCTGAACAGTCCTTTTTATATGATCTGAGAAAGGCTTATTTGCCGAAAGCGCTTATCAGAAGACTGAGGACTGCTTATTTTATGTTATATTCTTTTTATTAAAGTTTTGATTTTACTATTAAGTTTTACTGCCATGGTGGACATCAGGAGTTTTTAGTAGTGTTTGCCTTTTCTCTTCCTCATTGGTGTCCTTCACAGTGTAAGAATGTTTTTTACCCACTCCTGATAAGCAGTCACTTCCATGTCCACAAAGGCTTTTAAAGGTTCCCCAGTAAACTGAACTGAAATGATTCTTGCCCTGTCTCTCTAGACCTAATCTTCCAGGTAGATAAGCCACCTGACATCTATCAAGTATGCCTTGAGATCTCCCTAGCAACCACATCATATTTTATAATGGTGAAACCATCTCTGGTGTTGATGTAGCAAGTGACACCATACCTTCATCATTTTGGCTATGATTTGTAAGAGATGCTTGATGTGCCCATCAGCATTTAGGCAGATGCAATGTAAATACACTCCACTTCACTCATCCCCCTATGCAACACAAGGATTGATCAATTCACAACAGCATAGGAATGCTTTCTATTCAGGTGGACCAAATATTCCCAAACGGTTGACTTTGTGCAGGCAGCAAAAGGTAAATAAAAAATTCCAGGCAATAATTCCCACTTTATGATGGGCCAAATTCTGGTTTGGTATCCATCTGTAATATATACCACTTAGTTAGGTAAATGGTTCAATTAACTCAACCATAATAAGGTTCATATGTAAGTACTAGGCAAAATGCCCTTGTGGGCCATTTTAACCATAGTAAATCATCCCTTTCAAACCATGTACCCCATGCCTGTGAGGTAAACCCCTTAACTTTTATACCAACTTTCAACCTCTTGCAGGAAACCTTCCTGTATAATACAAAAAGATGTCCACTTTTTTAAAGCAACAGTTTTATATATATATGTATGGTTCCCTATCAGAAGCCTGAAACACTATAAGCCTGAAAATCAAAATCCTGAAAACTATAGACTGAAAGTTCAAAATCCTGAAAGACCAAAATCCTGAAAACACAAAATGGACATACTGACGTCATTGTGGCTTTGCTATTGTTAGCCCTGTGGTGTTGGGTCATGCGTTGGGTTCAGGTAAGTGTGCGGTTGGTTTTATGTTAGGGTTAGGGGCGGTTTAAGTGAGTTAGGGTTAGGGCGCAGGTTAGGCATGTATGCAATAGTGACAAATATTGGGATTAGGGGAGGTTTAAGTGAGTTAGGGTTAGGGCGCGGGTCAGGTGAGTGTGTGATAGTGACGGACCTTAGGGTTAGGGTTAGGGTCAGGGTCAGTTGGTAGATATTAGTGTCTTTATAGTGACATATTAGCATTATTTGTGTTTTCAGGATTTTGAGTTTCAGGATTTTGGTCTTTCAGGATTTTGAACTTTCAGTCTATAGTTTTCAGGATTTTGATTTTCAGGCTTATAGTGTTTCAGGCTTCTGATAGGGAACCATATATATATATATATTTATACTATTTACATCTTTCGTGCACCATTCTGGTGAGAAACATCATGCTATATTTTATCTGTCTCGCTATCGATCTAGCAATCTTTCTCTCTCTCTCTATATATATATATATATATATATATATATATATATATATATATATATATATATATATATATAGGTTTACTTCAAAGGATTGAAATTTCACAACATCGAACCTCTGATCAGGGAAAACCAGATGATCAAAGTTGTGAAATATTGAACATTGTAAATGGAGACCTTAGTACAGTGTAGAATAGGAAATTTACTGTTCTCTTCACTTCAGTTTGATCTCGGACTTGGTATATTTAAGTACCATGTGGTGTGGGGGGTGCACGGGAGCTTGCCCCCCTGCAAAAACATGAAAGAAGATGTTTGGCATAATGGTTAAGGGGTTTACCTTATAAACATAGGGTACAAAGTTTGATTCTTACCTTTGACGTGGGAAGTTTGACGAGACTTAAAATGGCCAATAACAGCAGATAACCCAATACTAACCTATAGGAGCATGTTAAAATAAATTAGCTTGGAGATCATCAGTTAGTATACGAATGTGTTAACAGCCTCAGACTCATAATATGACTTGGAGGCGTCATCAATTTTGAAATATTAGCCATGCAGGTCAGCAACAACAGCTATCTAAAAGAACAGCAGTCTTTTAGACACTACATGAACAATAATGTGAATTTCAGCCAAATGAAGGTGCAAGACTCATAAATTCTTGCTGGAATAAATGACTGCTCAGAAAAGAATTGGAATGCATTAGTAAGTGATAATATTATGAGTTTTTGGTGTAGAGCTAAATAAGTTATGTACAAGTCACACACCTGTGAGCAAGGACTATTGGCACATATTTTCTATACTTTTTTAGACGGAAAAATGGACTAGCATGAATATTATATTCATTCATCTTGAAGTCACTATATTAGCTGTTTTAAAATCAAATATTGTTTTACCTCCCAAAACAAAGAAAAAAATTCTGTGTTGATGGCTTGCTTATGGGCTTTGTTAATTCTGTAGCATATGCAGCCATTTGTGCTTGTGAAGTGTTTTACATGTACAAAATTAAGAGGCCATTTAGAAGCAGCATTCAAGAGCACTACAGAAAAATTAGACTCAGAAATGTGGATAACACATTAGAAATTATTATAAAAGAAGTGACAGAGAATGGTGGACATTATTATTATTTTCAATGTTTAGAATAGTTTTGTTCAAATATATAGAGACAATAACTTTCTTAATTTGGAATCATTAATAAAATGTAGACTGAAAGTTTACAGGCTTGCAAGTCCTAAATTTAAGTTACATATTATAGATCCAAGTGTATGTGCTGTGTATTTAAGCATATCAAGGACTGAGCGTGCACATATAAATACTAGGCACGTGCTGTTTCCAGTGTCATTTTGATAATGAAGCCAGAGAGTGGCCATGTATGATTGCAGTAGTTAATTTGATTATGTTACTTAAGTTAAAGTCAGTAAACTTCTATTGTGATATGTTTATATAAAATAAAGCTGCTTGAAACGAACCCACAAAGACTCTTCTATTGTGTCCAAAGTAGGAGAGCAACATGGTGTTAGAACCGGGATCACAGAGAATAATATTTGGAGCCATGAGGTGCAGAGATGACAGTGAAGGTAAACTAAGAGAAATGAGCATGAAAAAGAGCCCGAAAAGAATCAAAGGTAATGAAAATTCGTACAAATTACTTATTTTATAAAAAAGATAAAATGGAACATTACAAGGGCACAATCTGCATTACTAAACAAGCGGGAGGCACAAAAGGTTGATTAACTAAGGAAAATGTTTAAAATAAAAATATTTGACAAAACGATCATCAGAAAAGCAAAAATTAGCATGTTTAAGGTAAAACAGGCATGTTTAGAGTAAAACAAGCACAAGAAAAGTACAAGGGGCACGAAAAGAGATTAAATCAGCAAAACGAATATAATAAGGGCAAAAAGGGCACATTAAGCATAAATAATGCAAGGTGACTACATGTTTTTTGGCAAAGTGCTGTGTTTTGACATAACTATGACTTCGTATTGTATCAAGAGCAAAACTAAAGTTATTTGAAATATCTCAAAGTGTGTAAAAGTGCTTACATTGTGTGCTTATTACTTTATTTGTAGACTGAAGAGTTTATTTGTGTGCAAAGTGCAACTATTTCATGAAGTACAGTCAAAATATAGCCATTTCGAAACGTTTCTTGTGCTAGGTGTGTCTAGTTGCAAAGTGCCGCAATTACAGTGTTTCTTGTACTGTAAAGAGTTGCCTAACAAGATACAGCTATTTTGGGGAACTTTCAGTGTGTTGTGTACAGTTTATTCGCAAAGTGCAGTTACTTTGAAATGTTATTGACTCTGAGCTTCTCTTGCCCCGTTCATTCCCTTCGTGCAATTATTTGAAATGTTTCTTAAAATGATAAATTACTTTTTCAAGACAATAATTTCAAGAGTGTTACAGTGCCCTAGAGACTTATTTCGCAAAGTCCAGTTACACAGAGGCTTGCATTGTACAATTATTTGATGTGTTCTTACACTGATAAGAGGTGATTTCTTGCAATGCAGTAATTTTAAGAGTGTTACAGTGCTCAAGAGACTTATTTTGCAAAGTTAGGTTATACAGAAACTTGTGCTATTGGGCAAAGATACAAATACTGGTATAAATTTCTGGTATATGTGTATGTGTATGTGTATGTGGTCATGCTTATTTGCAAAACCCTTCACTGGCATGTGTTAATATGGCAGACAGATTTTGAAAGCCCTTACCACTTGTATTTGATCACAATATTGCATAGAAATGGAGAATATTTGAACAAGAGTATGATATTTTTATACAAGCAGCTAATCCAGATAAAGATGCATGCATCAGGGTATTCATTTTGCTGAACCTAGCTAGGTCACAGGCCATAGAAAGAGAGAGTTCATTTGTGTATGCACTAGCAATATATGAAGGAGAAGGTGCAAGTTGTCATATTGTTGTACAGGCTGAATCAAGGGGAAGACCCCAAGTGTTTGAAGTGCAAGTTCAGAGAAATGTGTAATCCCCAGACACATATTACACTAGAGAGGCATTTGTTTTACACGACAGATTAGAAACCAGAGGAGCAGCTTACATAACTGACCTGAGAAACAAAGCTAAAGCGTGTTGGTTTGCTGACTTAAAAGATGAGTTAATAAAGGACAGGCTTGTGTGTGTGGTATCAGTAGTGCTGCTGTGAGAAAGCTCTTGCTTCATGTCAGTGAATTAATGTTCAGTAAAGCCATAGAGATTTGTCAAATCCATGAAGTGACAGAAAAATACACAAGTATGCTTGCAAGTGACAAGAGCATGGCTTCAGAAGGCTCCAGGGCAAATGTAGATAGCATGCTATGCATGGCAAACAGAAATAGGCCTAAGCACATGGCAGCCACAGCCCCTGCTGGCTCACCAGGGAAACCACTTAGTTTTCCAGCAAGTTCTAAGACTAGTTCAGTTAAAGGAACATGTTCCTCAGTGCAGTACAACTGTAAATCAGAAAAACCCAAGTCTAGCTTTATTGTTAACTGTTGCAATTGTGGTCTGAAAGGGAGAAATGCTTAGCATTCGGTCAGCAATGTCACAAGTGTAAAAAATGGAACCATTTCCAAAAGTTTGCAAATCAAGTAAACTTCACACAGTTGTAATGAAAGGTCACACAAAAAAAAGCAAGTTGATCAAGTAGAGCTGCAGCAGTTAACTTTCTATGTAGATGGTGGATCAGTGCTTGGTGAAAAGAGTTGATACAGTGAATTTATTGGCAAAGAGTGAAGTGTTTTGTACAGTCCGGATCAATGGTAAATCCACAGAGCTTAAGTAGACAGTGGTTCAAAGTGCAATGTTATATCAACAGACACATTTGCTAAAGTGAGAACTAATGAACAACTCAATGTGTCCAGTAGTGCAAGACTTGTGGTTTATGGAGGTGAAGAAATTCAAACCAAAGGCTCAGTCATGCATTCATGTTATTTGGCCAAGAACTGTTACAATGTGTTATTCTATGTAGTCCAAAGACCAGTATAGTCTTTACTGGATCACAAAAATAGTTTGAGAATAAATCTTTTATCAAAGAAGTTCATCATGTAAGTCCATCTCCTAGTTCCAATTTTTTTTTGAGGCCATTTTCTCAGAGTATGCTGATGTTTTCGATGACAAGTTCGGCAAACTTCCAGTTGTGTATTCCATAAAGTTACACCCAGAGGTCACTCCAGTAGTCAGGCCAGCAAGAAGAGTTCCGATAGCTATGCAGGATAAAATTAAGGCTCAGCTGGATAAAATTTTGCAGCAAGGTGTAATTTGTCCAGTTACAGAACCAACTGAATGGATGTTGTCTATGGTGGCAGCTCATAAAAAGGCTCAGATGAAATCAGAATATGTATTGACCCAAGAGATTTGAACAAAGCATTGAGGAGACATATCATCCAATGCGCACATTCGAAGAGGTCACAGCCCTAATACCAAATGCCACTGTTTTGTTCAGCGTTGGATACAAAACTCTCATTTTGGCAAGTAATGCTTGATCGCAAATATTCATTACTAACCACTTTTGGTATCCTTTTTCGCAGATACAGATTCCTAAGGATAGCATTTGGAATAAATTCTGCAAGTGAAGTCTTTCAGCGTGCAATGGAGCAAATTTTTTCAGGTTATCCTTGTGCCATAATAGTAGATGATTTACCAGTTGAAGAAAATAGTGAAGCAGAGCATGAATGAACCCTAAAGAAAGTTCTAGACAGAGCACGTGAAGCAAACTTGAAGCTCAATTCTCTGAAGTACAAATTCAGACTACCAGAAGTTACATATGTAGGTCATTTGTATTTGTTTACTAGTACTGGCTTGAGACCAGACCCGATCATGCAAACAGCTATCCTTGAGATGTCAGCACCAAACAATATTCAAACTCTACAGCATTTCCTAGGCATGGTCAGCTATTTAGGCAAGTTTATACCAGACTTCAGTGAGTTGACAGCACATTTAAGAAAACTGATGTGCAAAAATGCTGCATGGTCATGGTTAGAACATCACCAAAAGGCATTTGAAGACCTTAAGCAGAAAATTGCCACCCCACCTACATTAAGATACTATGATGTGAATAAGCCAGTCACTCTGTGATGCTTCAAAATTTGGTCTTGGTGCAGTTATACTTCAAGAGGGCAGACCAGTAGCCTATGTATCTAGAACACTTACCCAAACTGAGATGCCATATGTCAAATTGAGAAAGAACTTTTGGCAATAGTATTTGCATGTTCCAAGTTTCATGATTATATTTATGACCAAGCTATTCAGATTGAAATTGACCACCAAACTGTAGTTACTATTTTAAAGAAGCCTATGCATTCAGTTCCACCGAAATTACAAAGAATGATGTTCAAATTGCAAATGTACAACTTCAGAATGGTCTATGCAAAAGGCAAATTACTCTGTCTGGCTGATACCTTATCCAGATCACCCAAAAATATGACGGAACAGCTTGATGCAGAAAATTTTGACTTTGACATGATGACAGTGCATAATTTTTCTACCACTAGGCTTGATGAGTTAAGAGATCACACAAAGACTGATCTAATTTTGCAAAAGCTCAATCACTACATTAATGTTGGATGTCCATCAAAGCAATCTAGTGTACCACCTGAAGCGCAAACTTACTTTCCTTACAGAGATGAAATGTTGATGGAAGATAGCATTATTTTCAAAGATCCTAAAATTGTTGTTCCTGTTTCCTTACAACAAAAATATATCCAGATTTTGCATCATTGTCACCCAGGTTCTGCATCCATTATGAGAATAGCGAAAGAATTTGTATTTTGTCCTTCATTACTGAAACACATTGATACTTTCTTCTTGTTTGGTACGCAATAGTACTAGACCACATTTGCAAAGAGATATTCAATTTACTAGTAAGCTGTTTCAGAAATTTGCAAGAGAATGGGACTTTGAGCATATTACCAGCAGTCCTGAATACCCACAGTCAAATGGATAGGTTGAATGTGCAGTGCAGAGTGCAAAGCAATTACTTGAAAGGTCAAAGCATGACAATACTGATGTCTTTTTGAATTTACTTAATCTCAGAAACATACTACGTGACAATATTCTTGGCTCACATGCTCAAAGACTTCCATCCAGGCAAACCAGAATGATGTTACCTATTAGTTGCAGTTTGCTGAGGCCTAAAGCTAAGAACAATAGAACCATAAAGGCTCAGTTATTCAGGAAGCATTCTATCCAGAAGTCCAGTTATGATAAATTGAGCAGATTTCTTCATTCCTTGAGGGAAGGAGAGACAGTGAGAATACAAACAGTGAAAGGTTTCGACCAGATTGGTTAAATTACAGGTACATGTACCGAGCCAAGATCCTACCTTGTAAAATCTGAGTATGTGGAGTACAGGAGAAATCGCAGACATCTTCTTCCTGTACCAGAATCATCATTGCAGCATTGTTCCTGTGATACAGACTCTAGATCTCAGAGCGAACCAAACATTGTTCCCATCCTAGAGTGTGTTTCAACCTCTGATTCAATTCCTGAAGATGTTCCAAATACTTCCAAGTTCAAACATTTTGTAGTGACAGCTCCAGCTGCTAAACCCAATTTTCCAGCTTTATATTACACGATATGGTCAAGTATCCAGGCCCAGTGTGAAATAGCAGCAACACGGACTTAACTGCGTATATATGTACCTAGTCTTGTATATATGCATGGCAAAGAACTATCTGTGATATCTGCATGCCAAATAGATTCATAACATTGCATGATCTATTTCTCAAAGATGGAGGATGTAGATCAGAGTGTATGTGCTGTGCTTTTAAGAAGTATATCAAGGACTGAACATGCACATATAAATACCAGGCACGTGCTATTCCCACTGCCATTTTGAGAGTGCAGCCAGAGAGTGAGCATGTATGATTGCAATAGTTAGTTTGCATGTAAGTTACTTAAGTTAAAGTCAGTAAACTTCTATTGTGATGTGTTTGCATAAAATAAAGCTGCTTGAACAGAATCCACGAAGACTCTTCTATTGTGTTCAAAGTAGAAGAGCATCACATATTATGCCCAAATTAACAATTAACATAACAATGTCTAATATAATTAAAATAGAGTGGCACACTGGTTCAACTGTTCGTGCTGTCACCTCACAGAACTCAATTTTCCAAATGGATCACAGCCAGGGGGCCTTCTATGCAGAGTCTGCACATCCTCATTGTGTCCATTTGAGTTATCCCCAGTTGTTCTGATTTTCTCTTGCATTCGAAACATGTGAACTGACATTCATTCAGATTGCAAATAAGTGAGTGTAATGTGTGAGTGTGAATGCTTGTGTGCATCTTGTGATGGACTAGCACACTGCTTAATTTTAGTTCATTTCCCTTGTGTTCATGAGTGCCAGAATAAGCTTTCATTCCCTGCAATCCAGAAATGCATTAAGGTGAGCGTAATAAGGGAATGAATGAATGCATGCATGAATGAATGAATGAATGAATGAATGAATGAATGAATGAATGAATGAATGCATGAATGAATGAATGAATGAATGAATGCATGCATGAATGAATGAATGAATGAATGAATGAATGAATGAATGAATGAATGAATGAAAAGTTAACTATATGTATTACAAATTGAAAGACTGAAACTTTTTGCAGGCTGAAGATGGGTCCATCTCCAACCTCAAATGCTACCATGTGGTAGATAATCTTTTGAACTATTTTATTTCAATGAGTTTACATTCTTTATTGCTTTATTATCTTATTGTATGGTTCTTCTGCTGATTGCTTATGTGTGCTTTCTTCCTGGTGGTAGGAGCTCAGATAAAGTGTCTCTGTAGTCAAGTATGTTGACAGTGGTAGATGCATTAGGGAAAGCTGTGTAAAGGCATACCTGTAAAGTCATTGCATACTATAATACAGTAGGACGCATATAGTCAAGGCCATATGAACATCTGGTACAGCTTTAATATGCTGCCAGTGCCTGTTCTGAAAGAAAGGGAATGCATGTTGTTTTGTGCATTATTCTGAGGTTTACCAGGACAATATTCTTCTTCCAAACTAAGCCTGATCATATTATAATGAATGCAATTGACTCTGACCCTTGATAGGTCACTTAGGACCTCATGTAGGATACAATGTTTTCCTCAGGCAGTGGCTAAAAGTCATACAACACTGCCTACTCACACTTCAGCAATAGATATATAAGTGCTACTGTATTTCTGGACCCTGAATCATTCTTTATATATCTGTCTTACCATGAATCATAATATCAGTTGCAATTTGTTTCACCTCAGCAGCCACACACTCCTTGTCATTTTTCAACCTGTTTATTGCAATTTACAGAGACCAATATGTCTTTTTTTAATGGAATATTGCAGCAGCTTCACATTGTGGTAAGAGATCTGTTATGCTGGAACAACTAATCCATGTTATTTTGTTAAGTTGTTTACAGTGACCTAAGCAAAGGATCATTTAAATAGCTAGTTAATCCTAAGCACAAAGAAAACAAAAGCTATTCCACTTGATTCCAGTTTTAGAAATGTGCTTAAAGCAAAAATCATTTAGCTGATGGAAAAATATCTTTTCAGGCATCTTACAGTGCTCTATATATATACATATATATATATATATATATATATATATATATATATATATATATATATGTGTGTGTGTGTGTGTGTGTATATATATATATATCAGGTCTTCAAGTCTCAATCACTCAGTGTACTGACACACCATTTGTCTTTCCTCATAGTGTGTCTCCTCTACCACCCACAGACTGACAGCTCTTAACTACCACTCATGCAGGCAACAAATGGGATGTTCTTATTTATTTTCAATTTCAGTTACTTTGTTTCACTATGCCTGTGGCCTGTCTTCAGTGGAGATTTGAGGCAGTATTAAAACAGCTAGACTTTCCACTGTGTGATACCTTAAACCTCTTGTATTACAGGCAACATGGGATATATGCAAATTACCCCTTAAGGATATCAAGTGTTTCAGCTAAATGGCAATTCTAAATGTCCATATCTTTTTCTTTTAAGTCTATTTATGTTTTTAGCTGATTGCATTTTTTGTGTGACTTTTTTATTCATTGTTTTAGTTTGTTGGTTGGGATATTTTGCAGTCATCCTGATGTTTGTGGATATCAGTTAGGTATGACAACCCTGTGTTTCTAAATGTTAGCTAAACATGCCACTTATGCTATGCTGATGAAACCATAAGAAGGCAGAAATGTGTATGCCAACAGCTAGTGGGGTTTGACTTTATTGTCCATAAATAGTCTTAAAAGAAAAAGTTATGGGACATTCAGAATTGCTGTTTAGCTAAAACACTTGACATTTAGATCAGGGGAGGTCATCTTGCCTCTTTACTCATTCCTCATCAGGCCCATAATTGAGTACAATGCCCCTTTTGGGATGTACCTTACCAGACACCTGCAGCAACTGGAAAGACCCCAAAAGTACCTCACCAAGAGGATCAAAGGGCTCAAACAGATGCCATATGTTGCCCGGTTAAAGAAACTCCAGCTCTACTCAGTGGCATACCGCCTGCTCAGAGGCGATCTGTGCCTGACGTATAAAGCCATGTCTAACCCGGAATTAATGGACATGCTGCACCTCAGAAAATCCAAATCCCATCAAGCTACGAGCTCGAGAGACTTGAACCTCAGCACTGAAATAAATAGGACATGCTGGAGGGACAGATTCATAACCCAGAGGCTCCCTTCACTCTGGAATAAAATTCCAGTCCAGGTTAGGCAGAGTCCCTCATTGACTCTCTTCAAGAGGAATCTTGATGAGTGGATGGGAGATTGTAGGTTTACCCCGGGTATCACTTCTGTGTCACTGTTAGACAGAGGCACAGTATACTAACCTCGAAAAAGGGCATAGCAAAATTAATTCAAAATGGGTGGCGAAAGCCAAACACACTCTGGCTAGGCTTATAAATGCCCTAGGGCAGATAGCCTAGTATGAACCTATGACCCTATGAACCTGTTTGATTATCAGGAAAGTCTGACTGGCTAGCAGCCCATTTTCAGTGGAGGCTAGGGCTTAAAAGTTTCAAAGTATAAAACATTTTAAGAACAATAACTTTATAGTCTTTAAAAATAATACAGAAAAACTCAATTTTAAATAATTATTCCAAATTAAGCATAATATGAAAAGACTGGATAAGAATAGATACAAGTTATATGACAGTGATTTAATATTTAGAAAAATTGCAGCTGGTTTATAACGAAATTAAAAGTAACTTAGTATATAATACAAACAGGAATTGCAATATGAAGTGAGAGAAAAGGCGACTTATGCTATATTTAGAGAGAAAGCCAGGGGAGAGAAATTGATAAAAGTAAGGAAGTGTAAGGTATGAATAGGTATTTGTTCATACACAGGAATATAGTTTATCCTGGTGTTGAGCAAGAACAGAGCCAGCTTTTGGATAGGAAGTCTTTCTGAATGGTTTTCAAGGATGGGACGGAGGGTATTGACTTGTTGGATACAGGAGTTTTGGGCCTTAGCAACATAGTACGAGTACAGACAATGCCCAGCAGATTTGAAAGGTTTGTGGACGGACAGAAGTTTTTGATCACTGGATCATAATGACCGACTGGGAACATAGCTGTGCAGAATGTTATTTAGTATTGGACAAGCAGACGGATAATTTTATAGGAGGTATGAAGCTGTGTATATGTTAGTATGTTAGTTGACAGGGGTAGTTTCTCCCCTCTCTCTCTCTCAACATATATATATATATATATATATATATATATATATATATATAGAGAGAGAGAGAGAGAGAGATAGATATACATGGTCGAGGTGGTGCAGCGGTTAGCATTGTCGCCTCACAGCAAGAGGTTTTCCCATTCGATTCTCGGCCGGAACACAATAGATAGACACACACACATAAACACACACACACACATTATATATATATATATATATATATATATATATATATATATATATATATATATATATATATATATATATATTAATATATACATCAAAATGACATCAAACATATAACATTTTACAAATTTATTTAATTTCCTGTTCTGGAAAATCACAGAATAAATGAATATAGGGATTCCACATAAAATTGAATTACCCACATAAAGGTATTTTTGTTTTTCATATAAAAGACAGTAATCACTATTATACAAGGGGCTTACTACTGGGTTATGTAACCTAAAAAGTCTAAAGAATTGAGCCTCAGCATTTCAAAATAATTTTCAAGTTAATGATATGTACATATTAAGTATGTCAATCATCATGTGACGTATTACTTTTTCTAGATATTCATAAGAGCACAGCTGAATGTAACGCAAAATGTTACATAAAGTAAATTCTGAAACAAGGAAGTACAAACAGGGCTCCAAATGTTTTATTGTTAATTCACATCAAAAAATAATGTTTCCCATCAACATGCATTTTCTGAACAACAGGAAGTATAAAACTATTAATGTCTGACATTATTGATTATCTGTAATCTTCAGTGATTTATCAGAAAACAAATCAAATATTTTATGAGGAACACCACAAAATATATGAGGCAAAATCATGGAAAGATGAAGAGGTATGTATCAAAGTAACACCCAGATCTCTATGCAACATAGTTGCCAACTTCTTAGTACCTCCAAAATAATGGACAATTCAAGAAATAATCAGGAACACTTCTAAAATGTTAATACTAGTAAACTGAAAAGTTGACAGAATAAGAGAACATTCATTATTGTACATTTTCTAAGTAAAAGAAGGCTACAACTCTATTTATTGTCATTGTTTATGAAGTGGGACCCACCTTCTTTTCTCCTTTAAATCATTATTTTTAGGATGGATTATGAGGGACAGAGACAAATTTTGAGGAAAACTCAAGGACAGACGAGAGGTATATTGGGTAATAACAGAAAACTCTTGAAATAAATTCTACAATTTTTATCAGTAATAACAGTTTGAGGTGATTAACAGAGAAGAGTGGAGCTTGTGTAACCATGTCACTTGCTGGATCTATGATACACACTGCCAACAACTAGACCAATCTAGAATTAAAGTTTTACTTACTGAACATTCCTTCATTGAGAAAACCAATGTATTATAGCCAAGCAGTCACTCTTCAAAAAGAGCAGATAATAACAGTTACATCAGTGCTTTGAAGTTAAACTTCATAAACTAAAAAATAAGGCTCCAGACATTCACTTTCATAAATGCAAAATAAATGAAATACTTTGCTCAAAAATACATGTATAACAAATTCATATTGAAATATACAAGCCAATACAGGACTGGAAAGGGAATTAATAAAATATACATGATGACTGAATAATTCTAGCTGCTGAATAGATTGGTCCTACAACTTTCTATAAAATACTGCTACCTACCTATCATCATGTTACTAAAATGAATGATCAGTGCCTTCAGATGCCATACAAGTAGATTGTCAGAGGTTTGGTTTATAGCCTCCGGGAAAGCAGACAATATTTCCCTTCAACAATCGCTGTGTAAAATACTTTGCTGCTTGAAATTTGAATATGTTTCATTAATGTCATTTTTCCCTAACAATTAGAGATTTCTTGAATCCAAATAACCCCGGGCAAGGAAGGAAGAGCAGCAACATTTCAAGTGTAGTAAGCCTTGATGGTTAGAACGATTTCAAAATATCAAACAGAAACCAAGCTGCTAAAACACACAAGAAGTTCTATCCCAGGATGAAGCAATGCATACCTTGACAAGGAACAGTCTTTATAAAAACAATGAGCGGTCCGATTTTACTACAAAGAACAGTTACCATATATTTAATGAAATATGCAACTCTAGGCATTTCTGTATGTAACAAGATATTCACCTCCCTCGCAGAATATTTGGATGTACTCAGAAAACACTTAGCTATCTAGTATGACTCCATTCATCCATTTTAATGCCCTTTCTATCTAATTCAAAAATTGTGGAAAGCTGGATGCTAGGTCATCAAGTAACCATAAATTGAAATATGTAATGTATGCACATGATGTGTGTGTTTCCTTGTTTCTCTCCATTAGAATGCATGCCCATTACGACAATATTCCTTACAAAGAATATTTAAATATGACATAAATTTATGGAATTCTGTCTTATGTACAGTATTACAGCAAGCAACATGTCACTCCTGCCAACATACATAATGGAGTCATTTTATTCAGTATTAGAGATGCATATTGTGCAAGTCCTAATGGACTTCTATAGAACAAAACAATATGCATTTCTGATGTAGAAAAAAAAAAACAATTTACTCTATCAGAAACATTTGGCAGAAACAGAAAAACATAAATTAAAAATGGCTGGAAGCAAAATGCAGAAAACTGTTTTTTTCTTCTTTTTTTCCCTTGCTGACTAATTAGGTAAGAAGAACATGAAGAAAAGTCCTTTACCTACTGCTCCTGGGGGCTTTGTTTATTTATGTTTATTGCTTCAGTGATTGAGAATGACAGACTGTGCCAAGGCCTCAACGTGAATGAGAAACTTTATTCTAGTAATGAATAACTCTAGTAGCATAATTGCTTCTCATTACCTGGCAGTTTGTCAAGGAACTGCAGAGTGATGATGATGGCATCTGTTCATTTGTACATTTATTTAGCTGGCAGTGAGGTGGACTGCATCACTGGTCTCAGCTTTCAGCTGTGATCATTTGCATGGAAATGACAGTGAAATATTAACTAAATGTTGTAAAGCTGAGATAACAGTAATACAGTACATTCCACAATGATCTTACAGATGACATCAGATCAGCAGTAAAGTAATTTATGCACGTATAATAACTTATCACATTGTTAGATTTGATTTTGAGATGTATATTTGAATTTGTAATTTGGTGCTTATTATCTCTAGGCCCTCACTCAAAACGGGCTCTAGCTCAGATGGACTATCCTAGATAACAAATGGAAATAAATAAATGCATAAATAAATAAATGTTGCTGTACAAATGATTTGTATTTTCTCTGAAATTTTTGGCTTGCAGTACCCCCTTAAATCTCACTTAAGAGATAGGGGATAAGAAAAATACCTTACAAAGGGTTATTGTAGAAAATACAGTTTTCATACATAGAAACTAATTATACACACATATCTGTATCCATAGAATACAACGCACATGATCTAACATTCTTAAAAATCACCACTTTTTCTTAATACTGAGGAGATCCTTCTACTGATATCAAGACAAAACTGCAAATGCATGCTGCACAGGGACTATAAAGTAACATACAAATGTACATACAATGATCCAAATCTGAGAACTAAAGAGGAAAAATGGATAAGAGCTTGGAACATTGCCGACTGCAATTAGATTATAATCCTAAATTAGTATAATCACGTAATAATTGTTTTATAAGATATTATGCGCCATCATACAGGACAATACAAATATAAGTTAAATGTCCGTGCAGTCAGTGCATCATGGGAAAGTTTGCTATTACTCCTAAGTAGTATGCATCATCATTTTGAGCCCATCAGACACATATTGTCCACATCACTACCTTACTACAGTCTAGGTGGTATGAGGTAAAAAGAAGGCCTGGAACAAGGGACTGAGGTACTGCCACATGAAACAGAGTACTTCCACAATGTGCATTGTAAGAGAACCCAGCTGATAGTCAGGTCATGCTGGATTTACAATGATTAGATGATTAATGAGGTTCTTTAGCAAAATCCTAGATGCAGAGCTGGAGTGAGAGCTACTGATATGCTGAGGAAGTGAATTTCACATGGCAGGAATGCACTCACTTTACATGGAATTGCTATGTCTATTGTAGATTTGGTATGCTTGTAGTTTAAAGCTTTTAGCTACTCTGAGTTCTCACACAAGTAAGAAACACCTTGTTCCTATCCTCAGGACAGCTGTTTCAAGGATGGAGGTATCACATCATTTATTTGTGTGTATGTATGTATTTATTTATTTTTTAAAATGTACTAACCAGGGTAAAACGACTGATCATAAATGACCATTTTCAATTTCATCCCTAGTATGAGATGAGAGATCAACATTTCAGCAAAAAGCAACACGATAGTAAAATTTGCCTGGTGATGAACCCAGTTTGGTCTGCATTACTGAAGGCTTTTAAAAAGTCCAGGAAAAGTGTCACAATAAAAATCTATCTGTTTAATTGAATCCACATATGGTCAGTGACAGAAAGCAGTGTTGGGTCATCTCCATTTCCTTTGCTGAAGCCAGGTGGAGTACTGGAGACAAAATAATTTTGCAAAAGGAATCCAAACTGCTGCCTCCATTGTTTTCTCTCCAATGCTTTTATTAGAAGACACAGACCATCTATGGAACTATAGATGTCCTGATTGTCTGTTGGCCCTCAAGTGTTAAAAATAATGATCATGGCCTGTTTCCATGGCATGGATACCACCTTTTCATTTATCACAACATATCATGTCTGAATGTGAGTTTCACTAGGATTTATTCACTCTTGGCATGGTTAATCAATCAGGTATCATCTTCTTGACCAAATGTAAAAGCCAGGCATGGGTACAGGACAATCTGACCTACATGCAAGCATGGCATAGTGTTATACATGATGATTTTGTGCTGTGAATTTTTTTATTGTTGTTTATTTAGTTGACTCCAGGGAGACAGAGAGATAAAGCCTTGTCTACCGCCCAGGACACTTGAATTCAGTTAGTACTTGACGAGTCAGCTGGATGACGGATGTCTCATCCTAGAGATGAGAGTTAGGCTACAGACAGTTAACGTCATTGTTCCTTTAGAAAGAGAGGAGGCCATTTCAAGAAAGATGGGGGTATGGACATCCAAGCTGGTGATGGCAGCCCTTTATGACCATGCAAAGGAGTAGACAAGAATTGATATAACTGGTAACATATAAAGAGAAAAAGAACAGATGTGTTTCAGCTTCATACAATCTAATATCTGTCTTGAATCAAGATTATACAAATTTTATGAGCATGTTAGTGTCAAGATATGCCCATATTATGATGAGATTAACTAACCTGTTTTAATGTATCTTCCAACATCCAAGCTGGTGATGGCAGCCCTTTATGACCATGCAAAGGAGTAGACAAGAATTGATATAACTGGTAACATATAAAGAGAAAAAGAACAGATGTGTTTCAGCTTCATACAATCTAATATCTGTCTTGAATCAAGATTATACAAATTTTATGAGCATGTTAGTGTCAAGATATGCCCATATTATGATGAGATTAACTAACCTGTTTTAATGTATCTTCGTTTCTGGGAGACAAATATTTGACAGTTTTGTTAAGACCTTGCTGTTGATACAGGAGGCATAGATTATAGGGAATGAACTTTTGGCAGCAATGATCAATGAAGAGAAAACTTTTGATAGACTTAATTGAAAATGTTTGGCTTGGGTTTTCCTCTTTATTATCTTTCTTCTAGAATTTGTCTGTCTTTTAAACCTATAATCAGTTCTAGATAAAACGTTAGTTATTAGGTAGCTGAGGTAGGATGGAAGGCATAAACTTTTACATATGGTATGCAGAAAACCACAATAGAAAAAAAGTATACCTGATTCCTAGATATACCACAATTTCACATTGCTTTCATACTTTTGCCTGGAAGTATCTTCATAACTATTTATATATGTTTAGTAAGTTTCAACATGTGTAGTCAAATTTTCTTAGTATTTCTTGGAGGTGTGATTCTGGGGCCAATGGAACATGGAAGCATATCTTCTAGGCCTATGAAAATTTATAGAAAAAAATGATTAGGTTTAATTATAAAAACAATGAACAGTTCAACTGTACTGCAAAGAATAGTTACAACTCATATATTTAATGAAATATGCAACTCTAGGCATTTCTGTATGTAACAAGATATTCACCTCCCTCACAGAATATTTGGGCATACTCAGAAAACACTTAGCTATCCAGTTTCAATCCATCCATCCATCCATCCATCCATCCATCCATCCATCCATCTATTTTAATACCGTTTTTATCTAATTCAGAATTGTGGTAAGCTGGATGATAGGTCATCAAGTAACCATAATTTGAAGCATTATAATGAATGAACATGATGTGTGTGTTTCTTCATTTCCCTACAGCACAATGCATTTCCAGTAAGACAATATTCCTTACAAAGAATATTTAAATATGACATAAACAGTATTACAGCACGCAACGTGTCACTCTTTTCGACATACATTTGGAAAAGTTGTAACATGATGAACACATGTTCTGTACCAAGGAAACAAGATGAGAACCAAAAGAAATGTGTGGACATTTCATTATCCAAGGGTATGGTGATCCTTTTACTACAAAAATATATTCTCTCAAAAAATGTACAGCTTAAGGTAACCAGTGGTGGAAACTCATGTAGAACAGATGATACAAGCCTTTGAAATGTCTGATGGGGTACCAGAATTAGTTTAGATTCACTAATCGATCTACTGGCAACTTTATTCCAGCTGTGAGTTATAGGTAGTGATGAGTAAGGGAAAGGGTCATTAGATGAGTTAGGGAGGTTGTTACATTTGCCTCCAAGGTGTATAAGTCACAAGATGAATTTCCATACCAGAAAGTATCAAATATTTTATTTGTTACACCACAGCTCAGACCTATTTCATGTATTAATTTTTCTATGACGCTTATTGTGTACAATACTGTTTATTAATTGCAAAAAAAATGTGCCACTTTATTTTTTTCACTTTTTTTCCATTTTTGCATGTGATTTACTAGTGCAATAGTTTGTTTTGTAAATGGAAGAAGTGCAATCATATCAGACAGAATGTGCCAGTTTTTTTCTGTGACTGGTTAACTGTGTGTCTTCAGGCTCTTAGAAGAGAGTTGGAGCATCAAGGCTGCCTTTACTGAGGGTTTTACAGGTCTGTAAAGTAGACTGTTTTCTTTATTTACTTTATTTGTAGATAATTTTGTTTGTTTTTAATAATTTCAATTGAATTTGGGCTTACACTTATGCAGTTTGTTTACTTGGTATTAGCTGTATATATTTTAGTAAGTTTTATTCAATGTCTATATGGTTCTTAGTACTATTTTTGTTGATTTCCAGGGACTCTCAGTGTCTATATTGTTACTCTTGATTTTCCATTCATTTGTGGGTTGACAGACCACTCATGTTCAGATGCAAAGGCTGAGTATGAAACTAGTGCCTGCTATCCTTGAGGTAGAAGCACCCAGAATGCCTACTTTCTGAGGGGGGGGGGTACTCCAGTCAGAGGAGAGCACATAAATCCCATACAGGCAGTGACCCAAGGTCAGAATCAAACTATGGACCTTGCATCTAGATATTTCCATATTCATGGCTAATATTTTAAAATCTGCCTGCTCCTCTTGTAGCCATTCTTCTTTTTCTGGAACTCATTTGTACAACTTTTTACATTAGCTTTTTGCCGTTGCTGCTTTCTCTGCAGCTACCTTTGCACTATTAGGTAACATGCATTCTGTGTCATTACATGACCTTGAATCATGTAGGTGACTTTGTTGCTCCTACCATAAATGTCATTCTCTCTACATGCATGGACTGTAACATGCTGTGCTACAATGCAAAGCAGAACACACTGTTAACATCCTGGTTCTGAATTTCTCATACCAGTATAACCAGTTTAATTAATCTGTGCCTCATACAAGTCTTTTTAGAATTATGTTTACATGGTATAATTAAAACAATACTGTTTAATGATTTAAACTGAGTTCTGATAAGATGATTGGAATATTTTGATGTGGATTTAGGGTTTTGGATAATGAGAAGAATGAAATCATTAAGGCATAAATCCTAAAGATGCTTAAACTTTTTTTTCTATTTTTTGCATTATGATACAAATGATTTTCCTGCAGGTGGCCGAATGTGATGTGAATAAGTTTGTAACCTGTTGATGACATCTGGATGAGATGGAACTCACTGAGTGCATTTCCCCTCAGGAAATTATTGGCAGTACTGTTCCTATTGTATCACTGGCAGTGATACTTCTATCGATATTGACAGTATCTGTTCCTATTGTATCACTGGCAGTGATACCGCTATCGATATTGACAGTATCTGTTCCTATTGTATCACTGGCAGTGATACCGCTATCGATATTGGCAGTACTATTCCTATTACATCACTGGCAGTGATACTTTTATCGATATTGACAGTACCTGCTCCTATTGTATCAATGACAGTGATACCTCTATCGATATTGGCAGTACTGTTCCTGTTACATCACTGGCAGTGATACTTCTATCGATATTGGCAGTACTGTTCCTATTGCATCACTGGCAGTGATATGTCTGTCAATATTGGCAGTACTGTTCCTATTACATAACTGGCAGTGATACTTCTATCGATATTGGCAGTACTGTTCCTGTTACATCACTGGCAGAGATACTTCTATCGATATTGGCAGTACTGTTCCTATTACATCGCTGGGAGTGATACTTCTATCGATATTGGCAGTAATGTTCCTATTACATAACTGGCAGTGATACGTCTGTCGATATTGGCAGTACTGTTCCTATTACATCACTGGCAGAGATACTTCTATCGATATTGGCAGTACTGTTCCTATTACATAACTGGCAGTAATACTTCTATCGATATTGGCAGTACTGTTCCTGTTACATCACTGGCAGAGATACTTCTATCGATATTGGCAGTACTGTTCCTGTTACATCACTGGCAGTGATACTTCTATCGATATTGACAGTATCTGTTCCTATTACATCAGTGGCAGTAATATTTCTATCGATATTGGCAGTACTGTTCCTATTACATCACTGGCAGAGATACTTCTATCGATATTTGCAGTACCGTTCCTATTACATCACTGGTAGTGATATTTGTGTCGATATTAGCAGTACTGTTCCTATTACATAACTGGCAGTGATACGTCTGTCAATATTGGCAGTACTGTTCCTATTACATCACTGGCAGAGATACTTCTATCGATATTGGCAGTACTGTTCCTATTACATCACTGGCAGTGATACTTCTGTTGATATTGGCAGTACTGTTCCTATTACATCACTGGCAGAGATACTTCTATCGATATTGGCAGTACTGTTCCTATTACATCACTGGCAGTGATACTTCTATTGATATTGGCAGTATCTGTTCCTATTACATCACTGGCAGTAATACTTTTATCGATATTGGCAGTATCTGTTCCTATTACATCACTGGCAGTGATACTTCTGTTGAGATACTATATATAATATAATTCATACTGTACTCAAAAACAAATAATCTGACAGAAGAACATCTGTGGTCCATCAAATCACATCTCTGTTTACCCTGCCCACTTTTCTTTTCTGTCTGCCCAAGATACCTTTGAAACTATCTGCGGACCTATTTTCCACTATATCCCTCTGGAAATATAATTTAGGAATCTTTCCATCCTTTATTTAAATAGGATTTTTCTAAATGGCTTTGCATTTTGTCATATTCATCTGACACTTGTGTGCCTCTGTGTCCTATCCTTACTCCTGAACTTTATCTGTCACAAGGCCCCCCCCCCCCCATCATTCACCTTTTTGCATACACATACCAATCACACAGGTTGTTCTCCATAAATCATTCATTTAATCCCTTTCAGTTTATATACACTTCTTTTGTATGGTTTTTGATATCCCCTTTTATCAGTAAGACCATAAGAACTCTATACAGTTTTCCAATTATGGCCTCACTAGGGTTTCATGCAATTACAAGAAAAGTGGACAACATCTCCCAGGTCCATTCACCTAATTCTAACTCCCAGTATCCTATTGAGCTTAGCTATATTTCTTTTAAACCATTTTGTATGATTCTTCTATGGGCCAGTTATAATCCAGCACATGTTTTTCCTTTTATGTCCTCCCCAGGAACACTTCACTTAGCTTGGATTTTTCCTTGGATTTCCACAGTGAAGTTTACTGTCATGTGACTTATTTGTCTATCCTACACACACACACATATATATATATATATATATATATATATATATATATATATATATATGTGTGTGTATATATATATATGTGTGTGTGTATATATATATATATATATATATATATATATATATATATATATATATATATATATATATATATATCGGCTATGTTGGCATCTAGAAACAGGCTGAACTTTGTCTCCAACCACAATGTTATATGAGACACAATGAGGGCAAATGGTCCAGAGCCAGTACTGTGCTCATTCAATTGTTTTTTGCCTTTGCCACAAACAACTGCCCCAGCTACCAGCATCTACTTCCAATCACTTAGCCAGTTTCATATTCAACTTACTGTTGTAGGCCCCCACCCCCACTATCTTTAACATCTCCACTGATGGCCTGTGTGGAATTGTGGCAAAGGCCTTGCAGAAACTCATATAAACTGCAGTCACTTGATTCCATTCATCCATGTATTTGTGTGTGACATGCTTTACATTCCTTTAACATAGCAGAAACACTAATGTTAAAATAATATAGTGCAAACAAACATGCCGTCAGTGCAAACAATAATCTAAGCATAGTTTTCATCCCTGGTGTGTTATACCTGAATGTAATCGATACAATGCATTACTTGTCAAATGTATTATCTTAGCTGAATTTTCATGCTTTGCTTAGAATAAATATAATATATTGCTGTATTGCAGCACAAAAAAGCCATTTAATCCTTTTCAAGTAGATAGGATGTTACCTTTCGAAAGACTTTCAGGAGAATAAAACTGACAAACCAGTCGTAATTATCCAATGTCATACTTTGCCTCTCCCAGGCAGTAACAGAACTAATAATATATGTAACCTGATTAGTTCGTTTTAAAGGTATGTGCCAATTACAGGTACAACTATAAACATCACCCAGTTACTAAAACAAACAGCTGCCCTTTGTTACAAACACAGGCTCACAAGCTTTTAAACACTCTCAGTTAAAAAAAGACAAAGGAATTTATTTTCCACCAGGATAAAAATACAACCCAAGCAGGGAAACCAAAGGACAGGTGAAGGAACAAGTGGCAGACACTGCTTGCCAGGTGTAGTTAATTTATCATATGTAGCAGAGCTATCAACGCAAGCACTTTAGCAAACAAAAGCAGATGTCTTGAGGATTAATGTATAAGGGATAAGTGCAGAGTCATATGAGATGGACAGTAAACAGAGATGGCAAGGCTAAGTAAGAACACAAAAGCAGTAAGTAAGTAAGCAAGAGCAGGTTAGTGGCCGAACACTTCTCTTTAATGCCTTCAGTTCTAAAGGTGTGGCTGCTTTCCCCAGATCATCTGCTTTGATGCATTTTCCAGTACTCATAAGTAGCAATGAAGGGGAGAATGTGCTCCTGAATGGTGGAAGCTTATATAGATGTTACATGGCATATACTGAAAAGAACAGCATGAAAGTTCTCCTGGTGCCCCAGCCCAATTTTCCCTGTCTTTATGAAAACAACATCAGGTGTCCCTTGAAAACTTGTTACGAGCCTCTGACTTGGTCAACAAAAACAATTAAATCAATAAACAAACCAACAAACCTATGCCACACTGAAAATAGTTCTAAACATACCTGCTACATTAAAGTGCATAACTACCACAAGCTAGGGCCTAAAGGATGTTTTACATAGAAAGGGACCTATGGCTCACTGATGCATGAAGTATTGTGGGGACAATTTGTCAGAAATAAGTCTTGATTAAATTTTTAAGTAGTGCTGTGTTTAATCACAGAATAATTTTATGGTATGCCATCACAGTTTGCAATAAAGCAAATGTTTACTATCTTTTGCCTTTTCTTCATAATTCTGCAGTTGCAGTGTTATTATATTTAAGTAAGGGGAAACAGGTAAATCTGTGTTATTTTTCCAGGTGTTCATTAGATTACTTTACTTACCCATTCATTCATTCATTCATTCATTCGTTTATTTAATTGTATTTGTTTTCTGTGGTATTGAACTATCTCCATGGACCTTTTTCAGTCTCAGCACAATAGAGATGTCTGCTTAAGTAACTTGCTCAGAGTTACACAGTTAGACAAATGGTAAACTTAACAGCATGAGACAAAACTATTCACTTGTTTAGGTTTGTGTAAAGTCATGTCTTCAAAGCTTGGTTGCAACAGATTAAGCTGAGATTGATTGAGGTTCAGTGGCTTTCTGTGAATTTGTGGCTCACTCAGCCCATTCTATCTATGGACACAAAAGTAAAGAATTCTGAAGGATACATGCACTTCACAGAAATGTCTTCATCAGTGCTAAGCACCTCTTCTGTTTCTTTCAATATTTTCAGTCCACACTGCTTATCCTGACCTACTTCAGCTCATTTGAATGGACACATCATTCTATCCAACCAACTACCAATGGCATGAACTTATTCTCTGCACTCTCATCCTTGCATCCATAATCTCTGTTTTCTTTTCCAAATAAAGCTGTTGTAGGGTATATTTTTGTCTGATGGTTTCAGAGAGCTCCTTGTGTAATATGGATGATGCACATGGCACAAAATGTACTCTGCTGACAGAGACAGAGAGACATGCGACAAGTGTTGTGTAAACACAAAAAAGATCAGATGCATAGCAAATAAAGCATACCACTACAAATTTCCAGCTAATCTCTATGTCATTTTAGGGCAGTCTGCAGTTTTATTTTACTAGTCTGGAAAAACACACTCATTCTTTTTTTTTTAAAAAGCACTTTCAATGACTTTTACATTTAAACCAGAAAAAAGTAAAAACATATTATTATTACATAGACTTAACTTCCAATCAAATGCATATATACATATATATATATATATATATATATATATATATATATATATATATATATATATATAAAATCATAACTTAAATAAAGTATTTACAAAGACATCCCTTTATGCACATTTTAAAAACATATGTTAAAGTCAAGGCATCATGTGGTTATACATTCCTTTTTTAATAATTCCTGCAAATTAATCCATATATTATATGAATATGTTTTCCTAGATTATCTTGACTTAATTGCCCAAAGTTCCATGTAGCATACTTCTGTAATAGTATTTCTGACTTCATTAAATGTTGGTGGAGTATCTGTGATCCAATTCCTGGTTTTAATCTTTTTAACCACTGCCAGAATTGACCATAACAAAGGAAGTTTAATTTTCTTATTAATACAATGTGTAGGAGTGTTAAAGAGGATCATGGATTCTGTTATAGTAAACTTATCAGTGAATATAGCTTGTTAAAACTTGTTTACTTTTTCCCAATAGCCATTTAATTCATTACAGTCATAAAACATGTGTGCCCAATTAGCATTTTTTCTACTTTACACCTTTTACAAAAAATTTCTTTTTAGTAATCTTACTCATAATAAGTGGAGTGTAAAATATTCTATACATGAATTTCCATGTATATAAATTCCACGTGAGTGAGGATATTGTTTTACTAGATAATTCTAAAATGTTCTTCTTATCTTGATCAGCAGGTTGTATATCATTTATAGAACTACAATAGTTCCAAAAGCCTTCAGAGCAGCTATATGTTTCATCTTTAATTATCTTATATAGCCGTGATAACTTGCCTTTGGATGTAGTTTTATGTTATATATTTAAAATTAAGTAGATTAACGACATTGGAACTGCTTCTTTATTAATTTTTATTTTATTTATTATTTATTTATTTATATTTGTTGACCAGGAGTGTCCGACTGGACATAGGTCCATTTTCAGCGGAGGCCCGGGGAGAAAAGCTCCACAGTTAAAATAAACAGACAGTAGTTACACTGGATTACATAGCGATTAACAATTTACATAGCAATTACTTACAACATATTTACAGATGAAGAACATAGTACATCAGTAGACATCTAGAATCTTTATCTGTGAAGTACATAACAGACATTAACAAATGTTAAAATAAGAAGTTCCTGCTGTGTAAGTACTAGGCTTATGAGCATCTGAGCTTGCTATAATCAAGGTAGTTAGTGGAGTGGAAAGAAAGGTAGTGGTTGGATGGGGTGGGTGATATTAGAGTGGGAGTTACAAGGGCATAGCCAGCATGATTTTAGGTGCGCTTTTAGTAAAGTTTTGAAGTGGGTGAATGATGGTACGGAGGTAATTGTGGGTGGGAGGGAGTTCCATAATTTCGCTATGGTGCAAGAGGATAGTGCTTCACCATCAGAGTTATTGGCTTTAGTGATCTGCAAGTGATTTTTGTTGCTGGATCTTAGTGGTCTGGTGGTGCGATAGGTTGGAATAGATTCTGGGGGGATGGGACATTTAGTGGATGGTTTACTAGTTTGTGGGCGAGTGAGAGTTGATACCATTGAAGGAGGTGAGGAAGTTCAAGCCAGCCCAGTTCAGCAAGTGAGAGACAGTGGTGACTATGGTAGGATGCCCCTGTAGCAAATTTGGCAATTTTGTTGTAGCAGGTCTCTAGCTTGTTTAGATCGCATTGCCTTAGGTTGGTATATATTGGAGAGGCATAAAGTAGGGTGGAGATAAGGTGGGAATTTGCTATTGAAATCTTTGCTGCTTTGGTGAGAAGATGCTTATTTCTGTATAACGCTCCTAATTTTTTGTGGACTTTTTTTATAGTCATGGATATGTGAATGTCAAATTTTAGTTTATTGTCTATTTCCACTCCTAGCAATTTGGTATGTTCAGTTGGGTATATAGTGGTGTTGTCTTTTGCTGTGATGTTAAAGTGAGAGTTGTTTTGAGTATGTTTGGTGGGTTGGAAGATGAGTAGTTTAGTTTTGTTTGGGTTGAGTATTAATTGGGCATCGGATAACCAAGTTTCAACAGAGGAAAAGGCTTCCTGTGTGACTTTTTGCAGTTTGGGTAAGGACTGGGCTGAGCAGATGATGGTCGAGTCATCTGCATATTGTATGAGTGTGCCATGTGTGGTGGCAGAGGCTAGATTATTTGTGAAAACAGAGAAGAGTAGGGGTCCAAAAATGGATCCTTGGGGAACCCCTATGGAGACAGGTAGTTGAAGAGATATGTCATTCTGCCATACAACGGATTGTTGTCAGTCAGACAGGTAATTCTGAAACCAGTTGGTGACTGATTGTGAGAAGGATAGGTTATTGAGGACAGAGATAAGTTTTTTGTGTGGGACCATGTCAAATGCTTTAGATAGGTCTAGGAAAGTAGCAGAGGAGAGATAGCCATTGTTTTTATGCTGAAGGATAGTGTTAGTAAAGGAGCGTAAGGCAGTGGTGGTGCTATGGTTTGGTCGGAAACCATGCTGAGTATTGGAAAGGAGGTTCATAGGTTCATAGGTTCATAGGTTCATACTAGGCTATCTGCCTTTAGTATGGGGAACTATACCCATTATTTTTCTGTGCCTCTGTAGTCTTTGGGTGATGAATCTATCCCTCCAGCACCGTCTATTAATAGCCGTGTCAAGGTTTAAGTCTATCTGGGAGCTATAGTAAAAAGAAGGCTTGTTAGTAAGGAGGTAGTCTGAGACCTGAGAGTGTATGCATCTCTCTAGTATTTTGGAGAGTGGAGAGAGAAAAGCTATGGGGCGGTAATTGGTTAGTTCTGTGGAGGGTCCACCTTTGTGGAGGGGAATTATATGTGATACTTTCCACAGTGTGGGAACATAACTTTCTGACAGAGATCAGTTAATCAAGATGGATACTGGGTAGGCCAGAGCATCAGCTGCGATTTGTAGGTATTCACTTGGGAGGTTGTCTGCTGCTAATTTGGTGGGTTTAAGTTTAGCTGAGAGTTTTTTTATGATTACTAGACGATATTAAATCAAACCTATTTAAGAGAAACTGTCTATACTCTAGTAATTCTAACCAGAGATTAGCATTTAAATAAAACTCTTTAATTAAGTTGTCAGTTATTTTAATTTCATTATTTACCATCCACTGAAACCAATACATCACTCCTTTTTCTTTAAATAATAGTATTTTGCTGGAATCAGTAGAGGAAACAATTCCTTGGGTATAAGAAGAAGGATCATTCTTTATATAATGGATATTTGTATACAAAGTTTCTGAAATTTATTATAATAGTTGAAATGTAACTAGCTGAATGTTTTGGTGTTGTGTATGCTGCAAAAAGTTATTTTAATATCCAAATGAAAGGATTATTTAACATGCTTAATTTGTAAGTTTGGGGTCTAATAAATGTATCCACACCTATTACTTCCCAATATTCTTTCCATTTAGCTAAATATGTAGAACCCACTAGCAAAGAAATGTTTTTAATTACAGAAGAAATAGAATATAACTCAAGGTCAGGAAAGGCTATACCTCCTCTTGTTCAACTATTTAGGTGATATTGTAGAACTATCCTAGGCTTGTTTGGATACCATAAAAATCTTAACATCATTGAATTTAGTTTTCTAACAATTTGTTTAGGAGGGAGTTATAAAACTGACTGAATAATATATAATATTTTTGAAAGTATGATCATGTTAGTTATTATTAGTCTTTCTTCCATTGTAAAGACAATTTTATTCCATTTGGATATTAAAGATTGAATATTAGTCATTATGTTATGATATTTAAGATGTATTACATTTGTATGTCTTTGGTTAATGTTACCCTAACTAGGTAAACTGATCAGAATCTGGAATGTATTTAAGGTATTCATTTGTTAGATGTTTCTTATTAAGGAAGATGAGAAGTATCTTTGTTTTTTCATTATTAAAGAACAGGCCTGATATTTTTTGAAAGTTAGCCATAGAAGCAAATAAAGCAGAAATTGATGAAAAAATTTCCATTTAGTGTGATGAGAACATCATCTGCAAAGAGCTGAATTTTAGATGTTATTTCTGAATTTATATTGAAACTCTCTATATCTTTATTCATTCTAATTGCATTAGCCCATGGTTCCATTATTAAAGTAAATAATAAGGGGGATAGAGGACAACCCTGTTTGGTTCCTTTTAATATTGGAATATTTTGTGATATATATGTGCCTATTTTATATATCCTTGGGTGCCTTTGTATAAATAAGATATTAAGTTTATAAAGTTATCTGAGAAATTTAGATTTTTAAGTAATATAAACAATTAGTCCCAATTCACCGAGTCAAATGCAGAAGCTATATCTAGGCTTATTAATATACAGGGCCAGATTCAGGAAGCCTCCGTGTAAGAGTTAGAACTCTTACACGGAGGCTGCAGTTAAACTGTGTGATGTCAGCATGTCATGCATATGCATGAGGTGCATGAGGCATGCTGAATCACACTAGTAACTCTTACACGGTCCGTGTAAGAGAGTAGGGGGCGTGTCTGTAGGCTAAGCTCTGCAAGTGGACACGCCCCCGGAAGACTAGAATGGCTGAAAGTAAACAGCCACGAGAAAGTCCATGAAAATGTGAATAAACACACTATACAACACATGCCCCGACTGGCCATCAGTGTATAAAGTGAAGAGATGTCATAAAAGTAAATTAAAACCTTTTTTTTGTTAAACCCGTAAATGTTTGCTACTGTGTGCGGGTGTGCTACTAAGTGCAATCACAGTTAGCAGTCAGTGGAAAAGGATATAAGAACTAAATATGCAAAGTAAGCCAAGAAATAATAGCTTAGCGGTAGAGTAGCCGCCCTAAGAGTAGGCAGGCAGGGTTCGAGCCCCTACAACAACCTTTTTTTTTTTTGTAAATAAGCACTAAAAGCCCCTGACAGTATTGTACAAATGTAAATGTATTCCCTTTTGTAAAATGGAATGAAATAGAACATTTAGAAGTAACATAAGAATAAAAATAGTCAGAAATGTACTGAAAGCTAAGCTGCCGTGAGACAGAGTGCCCGTAGCTGAGTAGTGTTTAAAAGCTGCAAACTGCGTGCCCGTTGCCAAGCAGCGGGTAAACAGGCTGAAACTGTGTGCAATTAGCTGAACATGTGTGTAAGCTAGCCAATTAAGATTTATCCCAGCCCGGCACCCCAGT